>NC_134835.1:84346440-84413508 GCF_004210375.1 Tachypleus tridentatus
TTACGTAATTGCTTTACTAAATAAACGAATTTGAAAAAAAATACCACATTAATTTTGAACTAGTTTAAAAAAATTAGAATATTAAAAAATGATAAGTCTCCTGAGGTCAGATCACATTTCTCCAATGGTTTTGAAGGAGTATAAATATTGGATATATGAGCCATTTCCAACACCATTTCCTGTCAGTTCTGAAGTAGTTGGTTGGAAACCATAGGATTGGAAGTTAAGCTTAGCTCTCTTTTAAAGAGAGGTAATACAAATTGTCTCAGTAAATGTAGACCCATTAGTCTTTTATAGGTTGTGGGAAAATATTAGTAAATTATGTTAAAACATGCTTTTGCAAAAGCCGTTTAACAAAGTTTAGAATTGCATTGTATAGTACCATGGTTCCACTAAGGAAAACCTTACCTTACAAATCTTTTGATATTCTTTGAAAAGGTTACTGCTTATATAGATCAGAGTAAGAGTGTAGATTAGGTTTATATAGATTTGTAAGAAAGCATTTGTATAAGTTCGACATAAATGGCTGTGAAGAAACGTATCTCTGTTGGTGTAAAAGATAAGTAACTGGATAGAAGAGTGACCGGATGGAAGAGTTAGGTTGTTACAGATGGAGATTATTGAAACCGGACTAATATTGTAACTAGGGCACCTCAGGGCTGGAGTCTTAGAACCATTTCTCCTTTTGATTTTTTTATTAATGGTCAGTAAATTACTTAAATTTTCTGAAGATGTTAAGTTCTATGGAGGTTGCTGGCTGTGAAGAGGATGCTGCTGCTTTACAAAAGGATTTATATCACTTAGTAAGTCGAGAAAATAAATGATAAATGAGTTTTCATTGTGATAAATGAAAATATTCCATGTGGGTTATAATAATTGAGTTATAAGTACAATTTGAGATGGAAATGATTTTATCAGTGTCATGAAAGAAAAGGATCGTAGTTTAAAGATTGATCAGTCTCTAAAGCAATCTAAGAAGTTGAATGTTACTAGTGATAGGACAAATAATATTTTATCTACAGAAATATTAAATACAAGTCTAAAGAGGTTATGATGTTATTGAATATATCACAAGTTAGGGCAGATTTGGAGTATTGTGTTCAGTTTTGGGCTCCTTGCCTTCAGAAAGACATTAAATTGTTTTAAAGGGTTCATAGAAGGTTTACTGGAACAGTGCCTGGGATGGAGGGGTTCTCATACAAGGACTGAATTTTTTTTAAATTGTGTTTTTTATAAAATAAAAGCTATGGGAGATCAGATTGAGGTGTTTAAGTTCTTAAAGGTAATTGATCCTATTAATGCATTAATTTTTTCCATATTTAATAGTGAGAACAGTGGGACTAGGATACACAACTATAATTTTTGGCAGAGTCAGAGTCATCTTCTGCTAAGACAGTTTCAATTTTCTAAAAGTCTGATTGATCTTTGAAATGGATTACCTTCAGATGTTGTAGAAGCAGAAAATGTGAGGTTAAGAAAATGCTTGATCAGTACGTGAATAATAAAGGCTGGCTACAATTTTTAAAAATTGTTTTAGTTTAGTGTAAAGGATGGAACAGCTGAGATGGACAAATAGGTTACATATTGTCTCAAAATGTTATGTTAATAGACGTGCCATTTTATGTATGACACTTCCTTTCCACCTGAGTCTGACACTCATTTAATGACTTGTTGCGCTAGAGCTGGGACAACTAGTTACACCTATTATATTTTTAATAACTATAACACAACGTTACAAGTTGCATAGAAAAAATTAAAAACACAATTAAAATTAGGTCGTATAAAAGTATTTTTAATGATCAACAGTAACCTATAATTTATAATTTTTACTAAAAGTTAAGTAAAACATTCCTATATAAAATGCTCTATATAATTACAAAAGTTACATATGAGGGGAATTTATTTCTTATAATGTATTCAGTCTTTATATTTTTTTTATGGGATTATTTTGTTTCAGACAGTGGTTTACTTTTAAAGTACTGCCAACCACGTAAGGTGTGTTGCTAAATATTTATCAATCCAAATCTCTCTCACTGGCACATTAACGCACATGCGTTTTCGTAAATGAAACTTAAATATTGAAGTTTCTAAAATAATAACATGGACCTATAACAATTCAAATGATGCGACGTATCTTTCCTTCGCTTTATTCAGGTAGATTGGGCTAGTTGATAAACAAGTTCGCTTTCGTCCGGTGTTATTTTATATTTAGAACAACGAAAATAGAATTAAAGACGAGAAAAACATAGAAGTAAATCTCTTTCTCAATTGATTAATCTATAGATATTCTGCGAGTGTGATTCCGTTTATTTACCAATAACATTTTGTATGGTACATATACAACAATAAATAATACAATTTAAGTTTATTTTACTTTCGTTGTTTTTTACAACATTAATCTTTAAGTCGTCGCATATGTATCTATACATACAAAGATATTATGATGATAGATGAAATTGGAAGACTCAGATGGCGAGTCAATAACGATAGAAGGCGTTTTTGATATATTTTAATTTGTCTTTTTGTTTATATAGAGGCAGGATAGTCAGTAACATTTTGTTGTTTTTTACTATTAAATCCTCCACTTCTTTGATGTCTTTCCCTTTAACACGAACTCCGTCTACCTCTAAAATGTCGTCACCTGCCTCAATAATCCCATCAAGCAAAATCAATGTTTCTCCGTCTATAATATCGGGTTACAAATACTCCTGAAACCACCAAAACAATATTTACATTAATAGTGAAATCCTTATAGTTAATTTTCATTTTTTCGTGTCCTATCTACCCAACTAAAATTCATCCAATAATATCTAACTTGTTTTGCTCGATGATTTTTAGTGAGGATAAATGTGAATAAGAAATAGCTTGAAATAAAAATATTATCCATACAGAAAAACAAAATACTTGAAAATTTAGATTGCGTTGGCCTAGTAAAATCCTTGTTCCATCAAATTATCTTATTATTCTTGTTGATTCAACAGTTACGAATGGTAAAAACTACTGTTTTTTCCCTAATACTCTCTAATATTTTCTTTAAGTAAAGATTTCCCAAACTGACAATTCAATGTTTTTAACAAATGAATAATGACAATTACATTGAACTTTATTCAACTATTTTTTGGGGTAAAAAATGATAACAACGTATTATGGATTTTTCCTTTTTATCAGTACCTGATCATTTCTTAATGTAACATGAAATCAATGAGAGACATGCAGAACAGCGAGTTACAACTATGTAGGCGTAATTATCTCACTTTTTTTTATGGAGCTTTGTTATATAACTATTAGTAATATGACGTGATCTGTAGCAGATGGGTCATTATTGACTATGTTCAATTTCACATCCTTATTCCTTGACTTATCTCTCAAATTACAGATTTGTTTTCTCGGCTGTAAACTATTGAAGAGGGACAACATACAAGGTTATATCGAATAATTTGTTTTCCTTGTTGAAAGTGTTAGGTGAACAGAGATTGAAATTAGAGCTTGGAAAAAAGGACAGTGGACGCGCGTATATTTTAGTTCATGACTTAGTGCCATAAAAAGATGCTCCATTCTTTGAAGCTGTGGGTACGATTTAAGAATGAAAGTCAAGCCACACTTACTGGGTCAGAAAATAATATTCAAGAGTTTGCTTGTTTGTTTGTTTGGAGTAAAGCACAAAGTCACTCAATGTGTTATCTGTTTTCTGCCCACCAGGAATATTGAAGCGATTTGAGTCCGCAAAAATACCGCTGTGGTCCTTGGTGGCTCAAGAGTTGGTGGTAAGTGTTATTTAGTAGCTAATTTCCATTAACTTTAACAGCTCAAAACTTGGAACGGCTTTGCGCAGGTATCACATAGGTGGCTTTGAGTAAAAATATGCTAAAACATAAATTAATTAATCTGTAACGACAATTCGGTGTAGATTTGTGTGTGCACGTGTTTAACCTTAACAAGGGGCTATCTGTGATACGGCCACCATAGCACTATATAAACTTTATTTGGTAACCTTCTTTCTTTAGCTCAGAGGGTAGAACTAATAAAGGAGAATGTATAACTGTTTCATACAGTTGTTTCAGTTACAATGTAAAACATTTAATTTGTGTATGATTTCAGAATCAATTAATTATTCAAGCAATTTTTCTTCCCCTGAAATAAAATAAAAATTCTGATTTCCACAATATTAAATAGCGTCTAAACTGGTTTTGTCTTGATATTTAGTAAGGAATCTGACAAACTAAATAATTAATTTCAAATACAATAACAGCAACTTCTATACCAGGTTAATTTTAATAATTACATCGTTGCGACCTTTTAGCATCATCATCAATTAAATATTGTGATTACTGTACTTTGGCAATAATTATTGACCGTTACCTTAGTTTATGCAGGATTATGCCATGCTAATTGCCAGAATAATTTTGTTTTCTCTACAATGAATTAACTTGCAAATAATAATACTTTCATCTTGAAATATATTAATAAAGTAGATGTTTGCTGGAGGGTCCTCTAGTGCGTTTTGTTTGAATAGTAGACAAAAACCAAAATCACGAGTAACAAATATTTTTATTTCTCGCTTTTAAAGGTCATATGTCATGCTCTTACGGAGTCCATAATTCTTTTCGTGATTCATGGCATGTGAAAGTTTTATCAATGTCAAGGCAGTACAAATTGCAATTTCCAGCGTCACTCATGTGTCATCATAGTAGTGCCTCCTGACTGAGTGACAAACAGACAACACACAGTGACGCAATTGGTTAAAACACGTTATCTCTCTAGATGGTCTTGGTCCTCTGTTATTGTAATAACAATAAAAGAAACGCTGTTCTGGTACAAACAAGAGGATGCTTACCTTCGCTGTTTTCGATCTTTCTATGACCTATAGAAAATTCCGTATAGTTTTCAAGAGGTTTTATTAGCTCCACTACAAGTGATCCATCTGAGTGAAACTAAATAAGTCGTCCACTCGTGTCATCGGATACAAGAATATAGCTTCTGTAACTATATCTAGACTTAGGTAGACTGGAGTGTGGTTTTATACGTCTTGTGAAAAAAAAAGAAGTTAATATACAGATTGATGTTTCTATTTTATATTAACATGGGTGAAAAAACTTAAAACATTCAAGTACTGTCATGCCAAGTTTATGATACTAACAAACATAAAACACAAGTCATGGTTGTTGAAAGATATTTCACAAACATATATGATATACAAACTCCACACAATTTAAGCTTTACTGTAAAATGAATATTAAATTAAAAATCATCGATCATTCACAAGTGATGTCAAAACTATTGTAATTTTCACATCTTAAAAACACGCTTCTTTGAAACAGATATTTACTAAAGTTAAACTTCATTAATTTATTCTAATATCTTCCACTAGCATGGTAGAGCAGTGCATAAAATTCAGCATATGGGGTTGCGTATTTCAATGTCTAAAATTCGATCCAAAGTGCAGCTAATTACAATCTGTAATTTCATTGTGTCTGCGTTATACAGATGACAGTCAATTCCGACGCTAGGAGTTGAATAAGTTATCTTATTTCAGAGGGTGCTTCTGAGTGGTTGGTCAGTTGTTTAAAATTAGGAACGATGAGATGATTTTGGCTTCTCATTTAGCTCTCGTGAGGACAGGATGCCTATACAATGGTTTTGTCTGATAATATTTCACCTGGAGAAGAAATATTGTAAAAGGGTTTTCTTTAATAACGTGGTCCTAGGAAGCTTCTAACTAACATGTTTTCGAATTATTCCATGTTATTCACACACAAATATATTTATATATACGTATATAAGAGGTGAAGTGAACAATTACATTTTGGTTTAGCCCAAAGATCATAGATGGGGCTTTTATTGAAGTTCAGAGCCTACTGTACTAACTCTAGCCTTCTGCCGACATCCCATTTCACGCAAAAATATCCTCATGAAATCACTAATCTCTTTAATATCTTGAGCAATTACATTAAATAAACACTTTTTATGTAATCCTAAATAATTCGTATTAAAGAAATGAAACAATGCACTCATACACACACACACACACACATATATATATATAAATTATGAAGAAAAACATAAAATATTATGGATAAAAGTTGTCATTGTTGGCTTAACCATGAAGTATTAGAGCCTATGATATTTGTGAACCATTGAAAAATACAACGAGTAAACAAATATAATGAATTTTGGAACAGAGGATGAAGATCCAGCATATTTCCTTGTCAGAATGTGTTGAGACTTCTCATAAATTTTTGTTTCATCTGTGTTAGACTTATTAGATATGTTAAGGGAATGTTAATAAATGTAAGAAGTGTAAGAACTCAACATGGTATTTACATTTCCTCATTTTGTCTTTAGCCTCAGACAATCATTAGAAACACGTGAATGTGATTCTCAGTTCGAATATTCCTTGATATGTACGTATTTTAAAAGAATGAAGTAAATTATTTGCCTGATGATTTTTACTTTTCTTCAATCCTACTTTACTGGATAGTAATGCTGTAAACTGGTAATCGACTACATCTGCGGAATTGACTTGCTGTAATGTGACATTCGATTTTCGATCTATTTGTTCTGTATGTTGTCTATTCCAGTGGACAGGTTATTTCGTAGTCCATCAGAAGTTGATGGTAGCTCATGCTCAATTAAAATATAGTTAAGTAATTTAGTTTCAACTCTTCTAAAGAAACACATCTGCTAGATCGCGACGATATCCTGAACTAAATTTTCCTTTCGTCTTTAATATTTTTGGCCAATAAGAAACATGTTTTGCACTCTATATTTTGACCCTTGTTAACTAGCTTCGGTTTGGCAAGAGCCTTGTTAGATCTACTGAATATAAGATATGAGTTAGTTTTCTGCTGCTTGGGATTTTCTGATTGTCATACATAACTCTGGCTTGAAATATTAGACGCATTTGGTCTTAATTTGCTCTAATAAGAAAAGTGTTCAGAAGGTGTGTTTACTAACTCCACAAGATTAAGTAATTGGTCGTTTTTATCAGATGAATATTCCGAGTATATATTAGGTTTTAGAGCACGAGATTAAGTTTTAGAAAGTGGAAGTTTTTGCGTTGAAAGTAGTGTATTAATATGAAATGTTTTCTTTCCAAATTTATTTTCTCCATTTTTGAATAAAAATTGCTTAAGAAACATTTCTATGGCTGTTTTGGCGAAGAGAAGTAAATAAAGTTTTAATTCTATACTTTCGATGTTTCCACTGAAGATCTACAATTGTGTTAATTTGGGAAGTGGGGAGGAAGAGGAAGTTTTGTCCTCGGGTCTACAAATAAAATAAACATTCTAGAAAGATTTTCACTGGAACATTAAAGATTTTACAACTAGTTTTAATAAGAAGCAAAGGGAAAATAGAGATTTTTACATTTTTCTTTAGAGATGTTATGGACATTTTAAGGCTTTCAGGTTGGTTCGAAGTGATTGGTTTTGTGGTATTCTAATGAAACAAATATATATACAAATGTAACTAAAACTCTGTTTCATTGATTATTTGTAGTTAGTTAAGCCAAAGCTACACAAACGGTTATCTGCGCTCTACCTATCACGGGTATCGAAATCAGGTTTCTAACGTTGTAAATTCGCAGATATGCCGTTTCTTTATTAATGTATCTTACTGGTTTCGTAATTTCAAAAGTCACTATTCAGGAAATAGTCTTACTGAGAATCTTTAACAGGAAAAGATTCAAATACTGCATTTCAACTGCATATAAATATTTTAAAATACACTCTTTCTCAAAAAGGTTGTTACATGTTCGAAAATGTAATTGTTGGTTATTTATATAATTTTAAAACTAAATTCACTTTGTGTATTGTCCTTAAACTTTCAAGTTTTATTTACCTACTACCCTGCATTACTGGAGTTCATTTTGAGTCGGTTCAATCCCTTGAACATACGAGTGTTCTGAGAATTGTCCCAAACGCAGTGTCTGGGGTGAGGTATAAAAGCCAGGGATCTTGGTGTTACTTTCGTACCCTACCTGTTGGCGACGCGTTTTCAACTCTGTAAATATTTTAGACATTATGTTAGGTCCTACTAACGTAGGTTTGAGAAATCAGATGGTCGCCTACAACAACGCTGGGTTGAAACAAGGCGATATTGCAAGACGACTTGGTGTATCCAGGCAGATCGTCAACAGAGTTCTCAGAAGAAGAGTTGTAACAGAAAGTGTGAGTCCTAGCAGACCTACCACTACACGTACCACTACAGCACGCGATGATTGCCAGATCCTCACCATTGCTCGTCAAAACCGTACGATGTCCTCCAGGTCTATTGCCTCTGAGTTACGTGCGCAACAACTGATCTGGATTTCATGCCAGACGCTTAATCGACGGCTGGTGCAATCTGGATACAGAGCAAGATGGATGGTCAAGAAATCTAAACTGACAGTTAGACATCGCAACAACAGACTGCAGTGGGCTCAGCGACACCGTAATCTGACGATCGCACACTGGAATTATGTAGTTTTTGCTCACGGATCCAATTTTCTGCTATACCCCACTGATGGACGGATAAGAGTGCGCAGGCTTCCTGGAGAACAGCTGAATGAAGAAAATGTTCAACCCAACGTCGCAAGAGGCGAAGGTTCAGTGTAGGTCTGGGGTGTACATATTCTGTTGTACTGTACAGCTATCAGTCAGTTGGTCATTCTGGTTTAAAACGTCACTGATGCTGTGTATCAGGATATCCTGGATCACTACATCCTGCCAGGGTATTTTCCAGGACAATGCACAGGCTCATACTGCTCGCAATGTGCAAAAAGTTTTGCAACAACGTGGTGTGTTGGTCCTTGAGCAACCACCTGTAAGCCCAGATACCAACCCGATAAAGCATTTCTGGGATGATCGTGGCCGAACCCCCTACAACCCTACAGCAGTTACGCCAAGCACTGACTGAAGTGTGCAACAGAATTTCAAATTAAAGACTCGTAACGTTAATTGAGAGTATGCTACGCCACCTAGTGTACATTATTGCAGCATGTGGGGGTCACACAAGTTACTGAGTTACATATTCTAATGTGAATGTAATTAATGCACGTTCACTGAAATTTGTAGTTGTGGTTTGTTTTTTCCTTTTTCAATGTCTTATATAAATTCTTCGATTCCTGTCATTGCAGCAGTTCATGAAGGAAGGAAGAATGGGTAAAACAGGTGTGTACATTATAACTCTGTGTACTGTTTTTAGTAACAAGAAATGTTGGATGGAAGGAAAACCAAAGGGACAGAGAAAGATGTAGAAGATAAGTAGGCTATCAGCTATAGATGATTACTCCAAAGAGGGGGACAATAATCAATGTTGTGAATAGGGAGGAAAAAGATTATATTACCTCAAGGATGGAGGATGTAACTGACAAAGCAGAAAATTTAATATAGGGAATTAGCAGAAGCATAGTGAGTTCATAAAATAATTTAATGAAAAAAAAAAAGCCATGAAGTAATATTTGTCAGGGATACTCTGCAAAACTAACTGTGAGATGGAGTTATAAATAATAGGTCACTAGGGCTAAGTGTTAGGCTGAAATCTGTACGTAAGGATGAACATATTGCTAGTTGTACTTATGAAATAAATTCAGTGAAAGAAAGGAGATTATTTGAATGGATGATTACATTTCAATAGGACAGGAGCTGACTTGTTTCCTTCGGCTACTTACTCGGCTTTAAGATAATATTTAAAAATGGACTAGATAGTAATGACAACCAGAAAACATTAAATTGAAAGAAAATAAATGGGAGAGACATGTTTATTATAGGAAATAGGAATTATAATTATTAATAAGCTTAATTGTTATTATTATAATGATCGAAATATAAAACTTAAAATAGATGACTTTATGCCACTGGTAGGGTTAGAGGATTTTGATATAATGGGAATAACTGAAACATGGTTAAACGTAAATGTTTTCGATACAGCATTTTTCTAAAATAAAGAGTCTTTGACTATTTAAAGTGAATGGAATATTAAAGAGAGAAGAGAAGATTGGGTTTATATGTAAAGTATGGGTTACATTCTGGTCAAATTAAGGATATTAGTTTGGAGATAAAATCCATTTGAGTCGTTATTAGTGGATATAAAAGGAAAGGCCTTTTAGTGGGAATTTCTTAAAACTACCATGGTACTGATGAAGTTAGTGAAAATCTTTACAATCAGATTAAGATTTCAGCTCTTAATGAAATCATGATGGAACATATGTATTGGGTAATATTAAAGTCAAACCATAAGGGAGAAATGCTTTTGGAAAACGTTGAGCTTCTTAAGCAATTAGTCAATGAACCTATTAAAACAATGCTTTGTTAAATTTATTCTTAACTTCAAATACAGAAATGATTATGGAAATTGGAGAACATCTGGATGGATATGATAAGTGCTCTATTAGGTGCAATGTTTTGTTGTAAATAGAGATAAATAACAACGATATTTGGGTCATAATTTAAAATAAAAATTGAAAGGATGCAACAAGAATAATCTGTTCTGAATTGGGCAGCTGAGTTATTTGGCGACACTGATCAGACGTATAAACTTTTTAAAGGTAAATTCTTCAATATTCAAGGTAAACATATTCCTTATAGAATGAAAAGGGTAGCTGCAAGGAAACAATAAACAGGTTGGCTCACACAGAGTTTAAGAGATAAGATTTATTAAAATCATCATAAATTTAAGATATTTGAATTGACTGGTATGACACCAGATTCATAAGGTCAAAAAGTTAGTAAAGCATGAAATGAAAACATCAAAAAGGATATATGAAAAAAGATGTTCTGTAGATTTAAAAAATAACTGCAATGATTTTTTAAAAGTACATTAAAAGAAAATAAAATGTTGTTTTGTCATACGTGAAGATGCTGAAATCTATCAAATTGTTTTCTCCACATGAAAGAAGAGTTGTATTGGTCTGATGAAACTGTTTGAGTTTGAAAGTAGAGTTGTTATTGTGCTGATGCATAATATTTTTTTTTCCATATTTGCCAATGACAACAGAAGAACTAGGGGATACAGGTATATCTTAAGGAAGGGTAGGAGTCATTTTTAGCTAAAGCAGTTTCAATTATTTAAGAGGTTAGTTGGCCTTTGGAATGGGTTATCTTCAGACGTTGTAGAAGAAGTAAATGAGAGTTTAGACAAAACGTTTGATAAGTATATGAATGATAACGACTGGCTGTAATTCTTTTTAAATTATTATAATTTAGTTCAGACGATTGACTAATGTTTTCCGAAAATGTATTTATAGACGTGTCATTGTGTGCATGTCATATTGCAAAATCTATGTTGTGAGAAAATTAATAAATTGTTAAAAAGAAATATGTACTGATTATTTCATTGTAATCATGTTGCTGAAAATCATTATTGAGTTAATTTAATATCTAAGAGCTCGTTTTAATTATTCTACAGTGTCATCCTTTTCTAGGATGGTTGAATTGAACGGTAAGGAAAGTTAATTAACTGGTAAATTACTAATTTAAACTGAGTGTATTAATTATATTTATATTGATCAAATATGTACTAGCCCGACTTTGTGGAACAATGACATTTTTGTCACCAGTCATAGCAATCTGGTAACACTTCCTCTGGTGACAGAAGGAAGACATGTAAATTTGACACATAATGATGCTAGATAGGAAAGGATATAACTGTACAACGATATGAATGCATTCTAGTGACATCTGAACCAAGTACCTAAAGACAGTTACAATCCTTGATGACGAGAAAACCCACTCACAGAGAAAAATACGTATGTAAAAACGGCAGGTATGGGTAGAGAAAGCACTATGTAGAGAAATGAACATAGTGCTTTCTCTACCCATACCAGACGTTTTCACACACATAAAGATAGTTACATTTTTAATCAAACCGTCCGTCAGGTCTGAAAAACTGTTATATTCAGTAAGGCTTTGTTCATAAATTATATTTCTATCCAGATTGATTCCTCTGTAGCAAGTCTGTCTTGAATTCTGTTGGTGTTATTTCATCTTTTTACTCATAAAATCCAATACAAATTTTTTTTTGCAATACATTTAATACAATAAGGAATACAATTTAAACTTTTCTTAATATATTATTTTACAATACTAAAAATGAAACGTAACATAAATAAGTACAAAGATAATTACTATTTACAATGAAAATGTCATTTGAAGTACTTTTGCATACAATCATGTGAAAAAGTTAGGACACCCTATGAAAGCCTGTGTACATTTGTAACATTTTTGGATATACAGATACTTAATCTCAATTTTAACAATACTGAGAGATTATAGGAAGATAACTAAACAATTAAAACTGAAGAAAAGACCTTTTAAGATCTTCTGTAAATGTCATGCTACAAAAATGCATATTCGAACTGAGGAAAAAGTTAGGACACCCTACCCCCTAATAGCTAGTGTTACCCCTATTTGGCTGAAATAACTGCAGTGAGACGCTTCTTGTAGCCATCTACCAGTCTCTGATTTAAAACGATTTCAAAAGAGTTTGAAATCAGCCATTCCACTGTCCGGAAAATAGGCAACAAGTGGAGGGCTTTCAAAACAACTGCCAACATGCCCAGGCCTGGTCGTCCAAGCAAGTTCACCCCGAGAGCAGACCGCAAGATGCTAAAAGAGGTCTCCAAAAACCCTAAAATGTCATCAAGGGATCTACAGCAGGCTCTGGCTACTGTTGATTTGAAAGTGCATGCCTCTACAATCAGAAAGAGACTGCACAAGTGTAACTTGCATAAGAGGTGTGCAAGGAGGAAACCTTTGCTCTCTAAGAGAAACATCAAGGCCAGACTGAAGTTTGCCAGAAAGAATGTAGACAAAGACCAGGACTTCCGGAATAATGTTCTTTGGACAGATGAGTCCGAAATTGAAATATTTGGACACCAGAACAGAGGACATGTTTGACGTAAGCCAAATACAGCATTCCAGGAAAAGAACTTCATACCAACTGTGAAGCATGGAGGTGGAAGTGTTATGATTTGGGGCTGCTTTGCTGCAGCAGGACCTGGACAGCTCACAATAACAGAATTCACCATGAATTCTACTGTGTATCACAGGGTGCTTGAGGATCATGTGAGACCATCTGTAAGAAAATTAAAGCTGAAGCGGAACTGGACCCTGCAACACGACATTGACCCACAATATACCAGTAAATCCACCAAGAACTGGCTGAAAACTAAGAAATGGAAATGGAGATCTTAATCCCATTTAGATGCTGTGGGGTGACTTGAAACGGGCTGTACATGCAAGAAATCCCTCAAACATCTCACAGCTGACAGAATTCTGCACTGAGGAGTGGGGCAAACTTTCTTCAGACCGATGTCAGAGACTGGTAGATGGCTACGAGAAGCGTTTCACTGCAGTTATGTCAGCCAAAGGAGGTAACATTAGCTATTAGGGGGTAGTGTGTCTTAACTTTTTCCTCAGATCGAATATGCATTTTTGTAGCATGACATTTACAGAAGATCTTAAAAGGTCTTTTCTTAAGTTTTAATTGTTTAATTATATTCCTGTAATCTCTCAGTATTGTTAAAATTGAGATTAAATATCTATATATCCAAAAATGTTAAAAATATACACAGGCTTTCATAGGGTGTCCTAACTTTTTCACATGACTGTATATTCAGTTGTCTTTCTAATTCGAAAGGCACATGGTTGTGAAGCGTATATTCTTTGTTTTTACTGTAATGTTCTTGATTTCTCCGATGTTTTCTTCGCTCACTCTAACGTTATTTATTTCTAAAATTTTGTCACCAGGATCAAGTATCTCTCTGAACGAAATCAATGTTTCATAATCACTCATCCTGGTCATGAACACTTCTGATCCTATTAAAACAATATATATATATATATATACAATATGCACTTTGTAGTGATTTTTACTTGTTAGTGCATCTTCCTGCTAAACTAAAATTCATCTATGAACAGGTAACTTGCTTTGTTCAACGATGTTAGTAAGGCTAGACACGAATACAAAATATCTTGATAAAAATATTGTCCATATAAGGAAACAAAATGCTTGAAAGTTTGGATCGCGTTAACCAATTAAAATCCTTCTTCCATTAAATTATTTTCTTCTCGTTGATGATCCGACAGTTGCGGTTGGTGAAACTGCTTTTTTCTCATTACTCTTTATCATTTTCTGTAGGTAAGTATTTCCCAAACTGATAGTTCAATGTTTCTAACAATTAATTTGTTATATTGAATATTGTTTAACTATTTTTGGCACAAAAAATAACAACGCATTGCGGTTTGTTTTTTCTTCTTCCCTTTTCACAACATACACGATCTTTAAAGTAATAAGAAATCAATGAAGGACACGCGGAAAAGCGACTTACAACTCTGTAGGCGCGATTACGCAATTTTGTTTCCAGGCTTTGTTATGTAACTGTTGGTAATACAACGTACCCTGAGCAAACGGGTCTTTATTGACTGTGCTCAATTCACATATTTATTACCTGACTCATCCCTCAAATTATAAACTTTTTCTTGGCTGTTAACTACAGGTGGGGAGACAACATATTAAATCATATTGAATAATTTCTATGTTTTTCCTTGTTGAAACTGTTAAGTGGGTAGGGTGTGGGACTGTAGTAGGCTGAAAAGGACAATGGTCTTATTCAGTAATTAACTTCCATCTTGTTCATTAGTTTAAAACCTAGAACTGCTATGCGCAGTTATTCCGTAGGTGGCTTTGAGTGAAGAATATGCTAAAACGTAAATTAATCAAACTGTCATGACACTTCTGTGTAAATCTGTGTGTGTGCGCGTTTAATCTTAACAAGGTTCTATCTGCACTATGCTCACCCTAACTATTTTATAAACTTTATTTTTCAAACCTTTTTCAGCGCAAAGTAAAAAACTAATAAAGTTTGTTTGTTTTTGAAATTCGCGAAAACCTACACGAAAGCAATCTACGCTAGCCGACCCTAATTTAACAGTGTAAGACAAGAGGTAAGGCAGCTAGTTATTACCACCCACAGCCACTCTTGAGCTACTCTTTTACCAACGAATAGTGGGATTGGCTGTTAGTTATAACGTCCCCACGATTGAAAGGGCAAGCATGTTTGGTGTGACGGGGATTCGAACTCGCGATCCTGGGATTACGAGTCGAGTGCGTTTACCACCGGGCCATGTCGGGCTCAAAACTATTCAAGTGAAATTTAAAAACGTTAAGATAAAATTGTTTCAGTTACGATGCAAAACGTGCTAGACTAAATAATTAAATTCAAAATACAATAACAACAACTTCTACAGTAAGTAAATCATGACTTTAATAAATACATCATATCGACCTTTAATATGACATCATCATCATTAGTTCAAAATTGTTGTCATTGGAATTTTAAATTAACCGTCACCTTATTTTCTGCCAGATTATGCCATGATAATTTTGTTTCGCTTATAATTAATTAACCTGAAGATACTACATTGAACACATAGTCCTTTCATCTTTGTTTAGATTTGCACTCACGTAATACATTAATTATCTAGATGTTTGGTGAAAGGACCTCTGACGTGATTTGTATCAAGAGCAGGTAAAAACTAAATGAATAGTAACAAATATTTTTATTTCTTGCTTTTCAAGTTCATACGTCATGCTGTGTTGTATCCTGCAGTTTGTATAATTATTCTCGTGATACAAAATGCAATGTTAAGCGTCCCTTAGGTGACAACATTTCAGTATCTTATAACTAAGTTATAGACAGACAATATAGTACTATAAAGTGGTGGAAATGGTTAAAGTAGGTAATCTCTCCAGGTCATCTTTTACTGTAATAATAATAGAAAAAGAAACGGTTCTGATACAAACAAGAGGCTGCTTACCTTTACAGTTCTTCAATCTCCCCTGAGTAACAAAGAATCTGAATGGTTTGTTCCTAGGTTTTACTACCTTCACTACACGATTTTCATCTGATTGAATTCCAATTACTCGACCACATGTGCAATCCGCAAGGGGTAAGCTATTAATTTCGCCTTGTTCAGTATTGTTGTGACTAGAGTATGGTTTGGAGAGAAAAAATGTTGTTAAAGCACAGATTGTTGCTTTCCTTTTATACAAGCATGGATTAAAAAGGTAAGATATCTAATTAATGTCATGCCACGCGGATGATAGTAAGAAACAAAAAACCCACGACAAGGTTGTTAAAAAAAGCCCAACGAAGCTGTATGATATACAAACTCAATACAATTTAATGTTTATTATAAAATGTATATTAAATTAGAAATCATCGAATACCCCAAAGTCATGTAAAAAACTGTTGCATTTTTCACATTTAAAAATCACTCTTTCTTCAAACAGATCCTCACAGAGATGAAAAGTTAACATTAATTTATACTTATTATATTCTACTTGGACAGGCCAGCAGTGGCTGATATTCAGAGTGCAGGATTGCGTTTCTCTGTGTCTAAAATACGAGCCACAATGCAACTAAATTCAGTCAGTAATTCTTGTTGTGCTAGCGTTATAGTAATGACAGTCAGTCCCATTATTTGGCTCTAACAGATGGCTAAAGTTTCTTATGGCAATAAGTGCTGCAGAGTGGTTGGTCAGTTGTTTAGAATTAGGAATGTTAAGTGATTTTGACTTGCCATTTAATCCTTGTAAGCATAGAATACTCATCAATTGAAAATATCGGTATCGAGTCAGACCATGGCTTGTCCACTTTTATGTGTTAAAACTTGCTTTTTGTGAAGTGATACACTACTTTCAGTATTTATAGTATGAAAATACGGTATCTTATTTAAATCATAAAAACCTAGAACTTACGAGTCGTGACACGAGGACTCTGTTTCGTCTAGAGGATCTGTTATTCCTCTTATTGTCTCCTCTTTGAATGGTTCGTAGTCATGGTGACAACAAAACACATTTTTGAGACCGTTCCAGATCCGCTTTCTAAGTGACTTTTTGTGCACAGCAAAATCACTGGAATAGAAGCAATACTTACATGTAATGAATATGTCATAGTATATTTACACATAAGTGACTTGTATGAGAGAAGATCAATATTTATTTAAATGAAGTGTTATATTGATAAATCGGCACCTTAGTGTTAATGGTTAACAACTTAGATAAAATTGGGAAATATCACGATTCACCCTAAAACAGTTATTGCTCAGACAATATGATAGTATGAACAGTATTTCAACAACTACTAGATCTGTCGTATACCAGTCAAACTGTGGAGTACTGGTATTATAGAGAAGTCCTCGATAACAGTGGATATAGCAGATGTAATGGAGTTGACATATTCTTTTCTACTTTCATTCACAAGTTACTATAATATCCACACTAAAATTACTTAGAATGAAAAATGGTTGAAATTGTGTATGGAGAAAAACAGTAGTTGAGGTTCATCAAATGGTTATTAAACGTACTTGAATATTTATATGGTGGAGTAAATATCGAATTATGGTTGTTTCAGGGTCACATAAAACATATGTTACCAAATTTGTCTGCTTGAATAAAAAATACAAGAATTAAGAGCCTAAAAGAAATTATAAGTGAAAACGACTCTACAAGATGTTGACGACAAAGATGATGTGACAGGTAGCGTTTAACAAGTTTTAGCCTAGCAGCAAAGATGTAAGGTATTGAAGAAATACATAGATTATATAAGTAACTAGGAAACCTAATTATATCATTGGATTACATATTTTTCATTGCATTTCAAGTTAACAGTTTTTCTGCTTGATAACAGATTATAATCATCAATAGTACACATTCTTTTCAAAATATAAGTGAGATAAAGACAACTGAGAACAACGGTACATGAAGGGAGGAAGAAGGGAGCTTTTTTGGAATGGATGGTCTACATTTAAAGACTGTAGCAACTGGCTTGTTTTCTGAGACTATTAACTGTGCTGTAAGGGAGGTTTTAAACTAAAACCTAAAACATTGATGAGGGCCAGAAAAAACTAAACATAAAAGGAATAAGAGGAAAACATTTAGCATGGGAAGTTGGTACAGAAGTAGTAGAAAAGGTAAGACTTGATTGTTACTGTTGTAATGCTAGGAGTATAAGAGTAAAAGTATATGATTTTAAAGCACTGATATGAATGGATAATTTTGATATAGGAATTACATAAACATATATAAATTATTTTAATAAAAGAAGCTTCTTTGAAGTACAGGGTTACAGAGGGAGGAGTGGTTTTATATGTTAATTGTTAGTTACATTATGTTGATGTTGAGACTATCAAAGATAATAGAAAGGAAATAAAATCCATTTGAGTTTCTGTTGGTGGATATGGAGGGAAAAGGCTTTTAGTGGGAATTTCTAGAACAAGCACTTTAATAAAGGATACTTGGCTAGTCCTAGAGCTCAATACATATATCAGGAAAACATGAAAATTTTATCAAACACCTTTGTGCCACTTATACATTGTGTCTTACTTGTCTCAGTTCTTCATTATAGAAGTAATTAGGTTATGTAACATTGGAAATAAATTTGGAAAAATTAGTTTTTCAAAGGAGATATTTCTAAATGTTGTCCATAAATTTACAGAAAGAATTTTCTGAGGAATTTAGAGTAAATTTTCTAAATTTTAATTCTAAGTTGAAAATTGTAGACACTTCCAAAAGTTAGAGTTTACTAGGGATTGATTAGACATAACTGTTCTCCCCTTTTTTCACAACTTATAATATAGTGGACATCTTTTCACTTTTATTAAACTTTTCTGCTACTGTGTTGTCTTAATGTATTACACTGACAAGTTTTAATTCTTCTTCACGGTTTTCATTTGTCTTTAAAGAACCAATTTGCAGATGATGCTTTCACTAAATCTGCCTTTTTCCAGAATCTAAAGAGACAATCATCTTTTCCTTCACAAGGCCTGGAAATCAGAGTCAGTTAAAGACACTGTGGCCATATCCATCCTTTCCTGCAAGAGTGATGTTATTTTGAAAATAGGCCTTTCTAAAATGAAGATTTATATATATGAGCATATCCCAACCTTTTTAACTACTTCAAAAGAATATTGAGACTGTAAGTCTTCTGATATGGTATGCTTAAGCAGCTTTAACAATTCTTGATCTTTGTTTACATTCACTTTTGAATATCCTAAAGTAAATGCTGTAGAAAGGACATAAATCAGGTATGGTTAAGTGTTATTAACCGAGAATTAGTACACTCTCTTATTAGGGATATAATAAAGTGTAGAAATGTGGTGTAACATTTTATAAAGTGATACATAATACAGCTATGAATATAGTAAAATATATTTTAAATTTTAATCTCCAATAGCTGTTTACCTATAAGTCATAAAATAAAAGGTTTCCTTCCAAAATATGATAGTTGCACAGGGTATATCCTGATAGGCAATGGGTATATGTAGTGTAAAATGTAACATTAATTTGCACTTTGTTTAATGGATTTTCATTCTGCCTTATTGATTTTAAGTATTAAAAGTTTATCCACAAAGGTTAAGATTTTTTTCTTTTGTTGTTGATGTTTTGAATCAGATATTAATATTTCAAAATTATTATGAAAGAAACTCATTAAAATATCTAACATCTACTCATAGCCCCATAAAATTAACAACAATTGAGTGCTAAAACTTACTGTAAAGTATGTCTTAAGACCTCTTTCACAGTTAAAAGAACAAAAATGTGTCTATATAAATAAGATCTCGGCTAAATATTTTATTATGTGAAATTTTTTTGAAATTGTTCTAATTTCACTATTTTCTGATCATAGCTGTCAGTTAATTTTATATTGGTGTTGCAAATCGTATACTAGAAAATTAGTTTTTTTGTTTGTGTTATGGTATGCCTTAATATTTCATATTAAATCTCAAAGAAAGTGTTAACTATGTCTTTACTGAAGTAATTTGAACATTTGTAATGTTTGTTCTTAGAAGGGTTGGGGGGTACATGAAGTTGATGCAGTCGATCTGGTATTGGGCTTGTAAGTAATATAATGCAAAATTAGTTTCCTGTTTGAGTTATTTTATTATATGCACTATTACTGTTAATGTGCATGAAGTGGTTGGCTTTGTTCAACATTTTCTACCTTAGAGCCAGGACTTATGACCTCTTGCTTTTCTAACTTATTTTCTCAACTTGTTGTGTCTTTGGAAGATTTTGTTCAGCATTTCCAACAGCTTGCTTTTACTTCTTGTTATTCAGATAAAGATCAGATGACTTTACCTTCATACTTCATCACATTTAACTTATTACATTTGTCTCAAATATCCTGACATTTTTCTGTTTCCATACAAGATATCCAGATTTATGCAGCTTCTTTTCTGTGGTATCTGCATGTTGACTCTTGTTCTCCTCAACAAGCTCTATCAGTAAAATCACATTTACATGAAATATGACAAAAACTTGTATTCACTAGATAATATCTTTGAGGATTATATCTGTACTGTATTGTTATGTCAAACCATTGTATTACATTGCTGTCACAATTTTGAAGAGTGAGCAATTTCACTGAAGATTTCTATTTTATGTACTTCTAATTTGTTATGCCTTGTTAAAAATCATTTCTATCATGACTGGACTGTGACTCTTACTCTGAAAGAAAAACTCCTGAAGTATAAATAAACAAGGTGGTATTGTGTTGAATAAGAAATGAACTTCTTTTATCACCTTCACTTCAAAGCACTTGCTGTAGTGATCCAAAAATTGGTAGATAAAATATTAACACTTAAATGTGTTTTATGCAATAACTTCCTGTTGACATTTAATTTTCTCAGTGTAGATATTTTTTTATATATCTCCAGTTTTGGTGTTTGTAATTAGAATATATTAAACAATCAAAATTTGTAATTCTGTTTATCTCTTTTTACTGTTCTTAAAATGTAAAGTTGTATGTTCTTCAATGAGTAGATATGTGGGTAGTATAACAGCTCCATGGAATAAAGCACCTTTGTCAATAAAATTCCACACTTATCAATATGTTAGAAATTTTCTGTTCATCTCAAAATATAGGTTCTTATTAGAGAGTGCCATTCAACATAGTATTATGTATTTGATGTCAGTTATTAAATGTGTGTTTATTTTATCCTTTATTACTGATTTAGAAACATTTTGTGGTAGGTGAAAGTAAGTAACAGATGCAATATATATGGTAGTATTTACAAAAACTTTACATATGCATTTCAGAGGCTGTGCAAATACAATATGGAAATTATACAATGCAAAAAAGAAACCTTATTTTTCACATGAGCATTGCCACTTGCTTTGATATGTTAAACATAGTCATATAGATATTATTAATTTGCAAACATATCTTTGTGACTCATCTAGTTTTTTGTGCATAACAGATATGTATGTTTTACTAAAAGCTTGCTATGTTTCTTGTACATACATCTGATAGGTTTCAAATTTTATTAAATATTCCTTTTTCAATATCAGGTCAGTCCAAAGGTCCAGTTACATGCATACTGTATTCAGTTGTATTTGGTCATAAATTATGACAATTTTTTGTGTATGGGAAGACATTATACAAGCCTTTTTATGTTTTAAGAGTGTGCAGTAGTAATAGTAAAATATCCAAATGGTTCAAATGTAAATCCCTAAGTATTGAACATTATTGTTAATGGAAGAAGAATGGAATAGAACTTTTTCAACTAATGAGCTGTTAATGTGTCATTTATATTTCCTGAATAAAACTGAAATACATACCAGGTTTGCCTCATTTTTATGAAAAATTAGATTTTAATTTTTTGGCAATCATATTTTTTCTTTCAACAAATTGTGAAGATTGTAGAATTTGAACCTTAGAGTGAATAGGAAAAAGTTTCACTTTGTGTTTAAAAACATTTGTTCTGTTGAAGAATCACTTTTTAACCGATCATCCACAGGAATTATTCAAGAAAATTAAACAAATCCATAAAATTAATTTAGCTTAGTTTCAGAACAAGCATAGAATATCTGGCCTGTACTGTTGTGCTTTAAAGCTCTCTCATAATTTGAAGAGACTCCAGCATACTAATGTTCTTCAGTTATCTCCAGATGTATTTATATCTTACTTAAAGAGGGGATTAAACTCATGAAGAAATATTGCTAGGACATCCACCCATGATCTTTCAGTCATACCCCACATTTTGCACCTTTAACTTGTAAGGGTCATATAAATCAATGAGGGGACTAGGAACACAAAATCCAATGCCAGATTTAAGTTAAAGACCCCTGAAATACCTGCTCCTAGATCACTATTATATTTGATTTAACCTTGTGATGCATTTTACCTCCTCTTAGTGATGACCCTACTTGAGTTTTCTTGTCATCTTCAAAACTGTGGGAAAAGTGTGTGGACAAGTGAACAAATTCACAAACTCATGTCTTCCAATGGAACAGCAGTATGTCTGCAGAATCACACTGCTAAATACCATGTTTCAATACCCATGGTGGGCAGAGCACAGATAGTCCATTGTGTAGCTTTATGCTTAATTATAAACAAACAAACACATATTATAATTAATACAGGATACATTTCTACATTTCTTCATGTAATATTCCAAAGACCATCCACAAATGTTTCTGGGGATTTTTTTTTTTTTTTTTAATACAGCACTAGAATGACCAAACTTCTTGAAATTATGTGCTAATTCTGTAGTTGAGAGACAATTAAAGAGGTTTTGGGCACCTACAGTTTCTTTTTTTTTGGCATTTTATATTTTGCAAATACTGTCATTTTTGTGCTTGTGTGAGCTTTAAAGAGAAAGGAATGTCTTGTTTTAGATTATCAAAGATTTTTGCAAGACTAACCTCAAAGTCAAGTGAAATTGCTCAGTGTATTTCAGAACTGGATAGAAAAGTAGTCAGTTACAGAGAAATATATTTTAAACACAGCATAATATGTATTACTGTGAATGTGTGTCAATTCTTAATCATTTTCTTTCTTTGTAATTTTCATCACTTGAACCCTCAATGTGGATTCTTGTACGTGGTGAGGGAACCTCCTGGAGAAGATTCTGTACTTTCAGTTTACCTCCTCTGGGATCTAAAAATCAACCTGCATGTTTGCTGTGTGTGGTGACCCGTGAAGGGGAGGAGAGGATCCTGGTGGCTTAGGGGTCCAACTCCAACACACCATTTTGGCCTTAAATTCATGTAGACAGGTGGTCTTAAGGGCCCCCCCAAGATCAGTTGGCTAGTCCATTTGGGCCAGGGTCAACTGAGTGTCAGCATAGGATGTCCTCAGTAGGTGTAGTGGACATTATGTCTGATAATGGTGTTTGGGTACAGTGCTCGTGAAACCCTGGCATTGCTGCAGTGACCTTATATGGCACTGTTGTGCATCCCCCTCATAGGGCTCCATGGTGGGGTCAGTGGGCACTGAAATATTCTTTTTTTATTATGGATACCCCTCAAATAAAAAATAAACAAGCATGATAGCATAGAGAAAAATCCAACTTCTGGCAAACAACCGAGCATTGATAACTGTACGGTCAAACTCACAACTTGAATCTGCCCACGATTTTTGATTATACATTCTTTAACTGATAAACCCTTAGGGCAGATGTCTCCATTTTTTATTCAGAAGGGTATAGAAGGGCTTGCTGGCTCACGTAAATCGGTAAAATAATTATGGTCTGGGGACATTTTAGTGGAAACAACTTCATCACAACATTCCAAACTCCTCTTAAAGTCAAAGGCCACTGGGGATATACCCATTGAGGTTACTCATTATTCTACTTTGAATTCTTCCAGAAGAATTATAGTTGAGAGGGATTTAAAGACCATTCCAGAGTCAGAGATCGTTGCAGGTTTCACCAGCCAATGTGTTACAGCTGTGCATCGAATTTTCACTCGTAGAGATGGGATTATGAAGCCTTCAAATGTTCTAACATTAACATTTACAACATCTATCGAGGTTTTCAATCAAATGTGAATGACATCAAGGATTTGATTGACTTTTATCATCCCAAATGTCTTTCTTTACAGGAAACATTTTTAAAACCTACTTATACAGTCAAAATTCAGCAATACTTCTTATACCGAAATGACAGGCCATGTGTAGGACAAGGACATGGGGGAGTAGCACTCCTTGTCATTTAATATGCTCTTGTTAGTAACCATCCTATTCTTATCAATATCCAAAACAAACTGGCTCATCTCTATCATCTATCTCTGTCCAGTTTTTTTGGATACCAGGTCAGAGCGACAAAGTCCATCTGCTGTGGCTCTATCACCACAGCCCCTGTTCCATACATGAACTATGGTCCAGTTATCAAAACCCGACTATACACCAGTTGGCAGTTGACCTGAAGTAAGCAATGAAATAATAAGTTTTTTCGAATCAAGCCTTCTTTAGCTCTTTGGCCATCTTAAAGATCGAAGGGAGGTAGTTGTTTTGGCTTGGCTACGCATTGGTCACAGTTTTTTAACTCACCACTTCCTTTATTCTGGTACTGATGCACCAATGTGTGGTTTGTGTGGCACTCAGTTCACAATCGTACATATTTTATTATCATGCCGTCATTACAACCAAAAACGCCGCTGCCATTTTAAACATATTTTTAAGGTGGGTTTGCCCTTGACATTAGCCGATGTCAAAGGTGACACTGGCTGCCTCACTCATGTTTTTACATTTTTAAGAGCCAGAGCCATTTGTCTTTTGGACTTAATTTAAGGTTTTTATGGGCTATATACTGTTTTAGTGTGGTTTATTTTACACATTTTAATTTTATTTTGACCTGAAGTTAGGACTGGAAAGGCCAACTTCAGGTGACTGATAGCAAGTTTGAACTTAATGCTTCAGTCTTCCTGGCAGGTCTTAATTTTACATATTTTATGTATTTTTACCTTCATTTCCAGATACTATTATAGTATACTACATCTTATTTGGCACAGATAGCCTAGCAGCTTTGTACCAATAAACATGCAATACCTACCTACCTCCCTTCATCACTTGAGATCTTCATTTCAAGATGTTAGGTATGTGTGGTTATCATGAGTGTTTATTGAATAGTCAGATATCAGGACTTACTTGTATTATAATTTATTACTAAGTTCCTGACCAATTGCTAGGAAAGAGACCTTTAACTTTGCTGTTATGTGTAAATTTCCACTCTTGTTTAATTTTTTTAAATTTAGCTGAACTACTTTTTTGTCATTGTTTATAATATTATCATTGTTCAGGCAAAGAATAATTATTATAGCTTTCAGTTTTATTTAGAAAGAAACTTTTTTTTTATGGAGTAAGTGGGATAAATTCACTTTTAAATGTCTGTGTTGTCCCAGAGTTTAAGCCATTTTTTATGTAATTGTTTGAGATTGGTCCGCACTCATATAAAAATCTTATAAAGTCATGGAGAAGATCAATGTCTTGAAACAATGGAAGTTGATCTTTCAGCGATAGTTTGTAACTAATCATCATGAACATGAACTCCATATACATTGTGTTACTAGAGCAAGTTGTTTTTATTGTGTTTCAATATTAAATTACGTTATCAGTGAGAAATTTTTAAATATTATGCAACAATTAAACTTACACTTTCACTAGCGTGACTTTATGCTATAACTTGAGAAAATATTTCATTTACACATGATACTTCATGGTGTTATCTTACGAGAGGTTTACAAAGGTGGATACTATACTTTCACATGACCAATGTCTGAATCTAACTATATTGAAATCATTATTTTAACAACTGTCTCTAGGATTTTAATAAATGCGCTGTGATAGTGTAACTATACTTCCATGTATGATGACGTCATCAGTCTCTAACTTGAAACTCTTATTTTCCGTATTTTAACCTTTGTATCAATACAGTTTGTTACAACTAAAATATTAAATGAATGTCTCACTATTTATCCACTTTGCCCTTGACGATGGTGAGAAGCAAGTCCAATATTATTAAGAAGTTGGTTTCTGTATGGAATAATGTATGCTGCTACCATGGCTATAGTAACACGAATCTTGTGGAAGTGTGGAATACATTTCTATACTATTGATAATTTATTTGAGATGTAGTCCTATAGGGTACTTGCTGTTTCGCTATCATTAGTAAAACTTGCATATTATTCGAATGTGAGTTATTATCATGAAAAATTACTTTTATCGCCTTACAACTAAACATAATATATGAACGATTTTTTGTTTAACTTTACTATTACATAAAATATTAAATTGCATGAATTTTTAGATTCTCCATGTATAAAGTTTGGAGACTTTTAAGAATTACAAAAGTCATACACTTATAGAGACAGTAATTGCACAGTACACAAACTAGTTCGGAAATATCGATGTTGTTATCGTATATACTTCAAACAGCCTTAACTAAGAAGGGAAAGGTGATTAGAGCCTGTCGAGTTTGATGTTTAAGAACGCTTACAAACTTGATTTAGAAAATATATATGAAAGTCGTTAAATTTAGAAAAACCATTTGACCTTTAGTACTAGCTAAATCTTAAATGGTATAATATAGAATATTGCCACGTGGTCAGTAATATACATAATACACTTGAAAGCAAAGTTAACTTTGCATTCATATAATCTGAGTAATAGTTTCATTTCTTGATATTTGTTTCAGTATCTTACATTTAAATCCAGTTATTCAAATGCAGACAAGTACCTCAAATTATAATTTAAAGATTTTTGTTAACATGAATTACAGAAATCGGTGTTTGTCGTACCCTGATATACTATCATATATAATCTAAAATGCCAGATGTAATCTATTATAGAGTGTTAAAAAACTAATTTTTTATTTTGTCATTCACTTAGCCAACAGTTATTATATACAGTGCCCAACATAATGTCAACAGTTGAATAAGACTCGGTGAGCTTAGAATAATTTTTCATATAGAAAGATGGATTCACTTCCAG
Organism: Tachypleus tridentatus; assembly: GCF_004210375.1. Lineage (NCBI taxonomy): Eukaryota > Metazoa > Arthropoda > Merostomata > Xiphosura > Limulidae > Tachypleus > Tachypleus tridentatus. Next base: position 84,373,196 of record NC_134835.1, read on the forward strand.
TTAAATTTGTTTTGATCGACTTAAAAATGATCAGTGATTGCTATAAATAACAGCAATAACCTTTCCTATAGTACCAGTCTTAACACTGCTAAGAGATGACGCAACATAAAATAGTATAGAAGACGTTTCTAGATTTTAAAGTCAACTTAATTTTCAAATAGATTTAGTATTTTCAGAAAATTTCAGTCGTGTGGCATGTGGAGGTTCCTCACATTAAGAAAAATATACTTATGGTATCAGCTCATCTTTCAGTGTTGTAACATCAATGAAAAATTTCCTCGGTTAAAGTTATTACTGTTCACAATGTGACAATTCATTTGAGCGTTTAAATGAGTATAATTATTCTGATTATTTTAATGTTTGTAAAAATGATGAAAGCTTGAGAGTTGAACCCCTAGTCTGTAATGGTTGTAACAAGTTTAGTAAATCTGCAAAATGTTAAAAGAGACGTGAATCAAAGAATAGTAAACAAACAATATCTTTGATAATTTTTACCAGCACGTCGTTAGTATCAGAAAAAGAAAAAAGTGAATTTGATCGATATGGCAATGTACGTGTGTGAGTAATTAAACATTATATGAGATAACCATTTCAAAGATTCGTCAAAAACATGTTTTTGTTTTGTTTTTCGAAAGAGATAATGAAATCAAATTATAATCTTTCGACGAATTCTGTCAATTCTTAGTTTACAAAGAAGGTACGAATTATACAGCTATAGCACATAATATGAAAGAGTTAGACAGACATTTTACTTTAAATTATTTTATTCGCCACGAAATGAAGCTCAAGATTATCATAAATGATGGAAAAAAATACGCTTATCGTTGTCAAAAAGTTTCAGAATTAGAATAATTGCCAGTTACGAGTTTATACCTTTGTCTTTATCATTGTTTTCAAAACTATTGGATTAGAAGAACTACAGAAAGGATATTTCTCTTACTTTTTCAATATAAACTCAAGTGAAAAATATTGAGAACCTGAACTGAATGGACATTTTCACTCTCCTAACATCATGTTAGTATCCATAAGACAAATGTTCCTGGATTGTCACTTTCAGCAATGAGAGGAAGAGTACCTCTTTGACTTTCAAAAGGGCCCGGCATAGCCTAGCGCGTTAAGGCGTGCGCTTCGTAATCTGAGGGTCGCGCCAAACATGCTCGCCCTCCCAGCCGTGGGGGCGTTATAATATGCGGTCAATCCCACTATTCGTTGGTAAAAGAGTAGCCCAAGAGTTGGCGGTGGGTGGTGATGACTAGCTGCCTTCCCTCTAGTCTTACACTGCTAAATTAGGGACGGCTAGCACAGATAGCCCTCGAGTAGCTTTGTGCGAAATTCCAAACATACATACATATATTGACTTTCAAAAACAGATGCACAGGCAAGAGAAAAAACTGTCAATATTGGTTCCTATTAATTTTTGTTGTTCTCTTGAAACTTGTGTCGAAATTCGCATTTTTCGTTCTTTATTTTTATCTTTAGATACTATAAACCAAATATAGATATATTTCGATGGTGCTGTCTTCAATCGAGAAAAGAATTACTCACAATCTATGATATAGTTTCGTCTGCGTACGTAACCAGTTTCTGTATATTTGGTTATATTCAGATGGAGGTTTATATCACCACAATCGATAGTTTTCACACCTAACCATGGATACTTTACAGCCAAGTACTTGTTATATTATGTACAAAAATCCGAGGAAGTAAAAATCCAACTTGCGCTTAATAATGGTCAGAAGCAAATCCTAAATTATTGAGAAGTTGGTTTCTGTATGGAATAAAACATGCTACTACCATAGCTATAGTAAATGTTATGACAATAACACAAAGAATGTAGTTCTAAATAGACCCATCTGGTTTATTATAAACAGCACATGTAAGTAATAGAAACAACTTGAAGCTCTAGGATACAAGATCATGACAATATGGAAACCAGTATTTAAGAAAATGAAGACTAACTATACAGATTTAATTAATTTATTAAGGGAACATACAGTAGTTTCTTGCTTGATGTATAAGATGTTGTTTATGGAGTGAGAGTCAATGGAACAAGAATTTTATGAAACATATAGTGGAACAGGAAAACAATTTCAAGATTAAAGAATTGATATAAAATATCACAACTAATCGAAGGATATACAATTGTTGTTTTTTATCTCATACCTTATCTGTCTCTTGGACTACTTACTTACCAAAGAATAGTGTTATTGACTGTCACTTATAATGCTCTCACGGCTGAAAGGGCGAGTGTGTTTGATGCGATGGGGATTTATACCCGCAACCCTCAGATCACAATTCTCAAGAGCCTTAAACAGCTGGTCATGCCGGGCAATTGGTTCTTAAACATTAGTATCAACAGTAGCAGTGTTAAAAATAGGTTACTGGCATTTGGTACTGGCTACTTATTTTCAAGCCACAAGTATAAATCTAGTGGTTAAAACCAGTGTAGGAGAAAAGTGTTCACAGTTTGTTACTTGTAACGAGGGCAATGTAACGGCAGATTTTATTTAGGAACGCGAGTCACCTATATACTTTTAAGGAAGCTAGTAATAAAGATATGCAATTTTTATATTCAGCATGTAGGATGGAGGAGAAGTTAAAGTCTTTCCTAATAGCATAAAAGCAATAGATAAAGAGAAGAACACACTGTGGGAGATGGAAGCACAATTTCAGGAGGAACTTAAGCTTTTACATGGAAAAGATACACGAGCTGACAATGACTTTCAGGAAGGCAGAAAGAGTACCATTAGAGTGAAAGTAATGAAATTATTTATAATAAGTCTATTCTGTTAAATAATAAATTTCAGCCTTTAGTTTATGCAGATGAGGAAATGTTGGATGGAAGGAAAACCAAAGGGTTAAAGAAAGATGTGGATGATAAGGAGGCTATCAGCGAAAGTTGATTACTCCAAAGGAGGGACGATAACCGGTGTGGTGAATAAGGAGAAAAAAGATTATACTACCAAGAAGCACAGATGAAGGATGTAACTGACAAAGCAGAAAATTTAATAAAGAGGACTAGCAGAAGTGTCATGAGTTCATAAAATAATTTAAAGAAAAAAATCCATGAGGTATTTTGTCAGGGATACTATGCAAAACTGACTGTGGGATGAAGTTATAAATAGGTCACTAAGGCTAAATGTTGAACTAAAATTAGTATGTAAGGATGAGCACTTTGGCTGGTTGTACTTATGAAATCAATTTAGTGGAAAAAATGAGATTGTTTGAATGGATGGTTTGCATTTCAGTAGGATAGAAGCTGACTTGTTTCCTAAAGCTACTTACTCGGCTTTAAGAGAATATTTATAAAATGGACTAAAGAGTAATGAGGACCAGGAAAAATTAAATTGAAAGAAAATAAAAGGAAGAGACATGTTTTTTATAGGAAATAGGAATTATAATTACTAATAAGTTTAATTGTTATTATTGTAATGCTCGAAATATAAAAAAAATAAAATAGATGACTTTATTCCACCGGTAGGAAAAGAGGATTCTGATATAATGGGAATAGCTGAAACATGGTTGAACGTAAATGTTTTTGATATAGAATTTTTTAAATAGAGAGTTTCTGGCTATTCTGTGTAAGGTATGGGTTACATCCTGTTCAAATTAAAGATATCAGTTTGGAGATAAAATCCATTTGGGTCGTTTTTAGTGGGAATTTCTTAAAACTACCATGGTACTGATGAAATTAGTGAAAATCTTTACAATCAGATTAAGATTTCAGCTCTTAATGAAATCATGATGGAACATATGTATTGGGTAATATTAAAGTCAAACCATAAGGGAGAAATGCTTTTAGAAACTGTTAAGCTTTTTAAGAAATTAGTCAAGGAAGCTATTAAAACAATGCTATGTTAAATTTATTCTTAATTTCCAATACAGAAATGATTATGGAAATTGGAGAACATCTGGGTGCAAATGATAAATGCTCTATCAGGTGCAATGTTCTGTCACAAATAGAGATAAATAACAACGATAGTTGGATCATAATTTAAAAAAGAAAAAGAAATTTTGAAAGGATGCAACAAGAATAATCTGTTCTGAATTGGGCAACTGAGTTATTTGGCAACACTGATCAGATGTATAAACTTTCTAGAGGAAAATTCTTCAATATTCAAGGTAAACATATTCCTTATAGAATGAAAAGGGTAGCTGCAAGGAAGCAATAAACAGGTTGGCTCACACAGAGTTTAGAGATAAGATTTATTAAAATTATCATAAATTCAAGAAATTTGAATTGGCTGGTATGACACCAGATTCATAAGATCAAAAAGTTGGTAAAGCATGAAATGAAAACATCAGAAAGGATATATGAAAAAAGATTAACTGCAAATTTGAAAATTAACAGTAATGATTTTTTAAAAGTACATTAAAAGAAAAGAAAATGTTGTTTTGTCATACGTGAAGATGCTGAAATCTATCAAATTGTTTTCTCTACATAAAAGAAGAGTTGTATTGGTTTGATGAAACTGTTTGAGGTTGAAAGTAGAGTTGTTATTGTACTGATGCATGATCGTGTTTTTCCATATTTGCCAATGAAAATAGTAGAACCAGGGGACACAGGTATAACTTATGGAAGGGAAGGAGTCATTTTTAGCTAAAGCAGTTTCAATTATTTAAGATGTTTGGTTGGCCTTTGGAATAGGTTATTTTCAGACGTTGTAGAAGCAGTAAATCAGAGCTTAGATAAAAAGCTTGATAAATATATAAACGATAATGGCTGGAATTAATTATTTTTAAATTATTCTAATTTAGTTTAGACCATGACACAACTGAGATTGACTAATGTTCAGAAGTTGCTGTTATTGTATTTTGAATTAAATTATTTAGCCTAGCAGGTTTTGCATTGTAACTGAAACAATTTTATCTTAACGTTTTTAAATTTCATTTCAATAATTTTGGGCCAAACATGGCTTAATGGTTAACGCACTCGACTCGTATTCTGAGGGTCGCAAGTTCGAATCCCCGTAACACCAAACATGCTCGCCTTTTCAGCCATGGGGGAATTATAACTGATAGTCAATCCCACTATTCGTTGGTAAAATAGTAATTCAAGAGTTGGCTGTGGATGGTGGTAACTAGCTGCCTTCTCTCTAGCCTTATACTACTACATTAGAGAGTGCTAGCACAGGTAGCCTTCGTGTAGTTATGTGTGAATTTCCAAAAAACACACAAACATTTCCTCATGAGTCCGACACATGTTTTACCATCTAATACGCAACAGCTGGGATAACTAGTCGGGTCTATCATTTTTCTGTTGTTGTTGTTATAACTATTATGCAAAGTCAGAAATTGCGTAGCAAAAACAGTTAAAACAGTTTTAAAGTAATGTCGTACAAAACATTTTTTGTATAACAGTCACCTAGAATTTATAATTCTGGCTAGAGGTTGAGTACAAAACTTCTGTATACGGTGTTGTATATAACCTTTTTTTAGGATAATTATGAAATTTACATATTGAGAAAATCTTTCTCTTATAATCTATCCAGTCTTTATTGTTTTTTGTTTGTTTATTTTGTATCCAACAGTGGTTTATGTTTAAAGTACTGCTAACAGTTAATGATATTGCGAATGGAGTGTGGTTTGAAGAGAAAAAATGATGTTAAAGCACAGATTGTTGTTCCTCTTTTATTCTAGCAGGGATTAAAAAGGTAAGGCATCCAATTACTGTCATGCTATGCGGATGATAGTAAGAAACAAAACCACGACATGGTTGTTGAAAGAAGTCCAATGAAGCTGTATGATATACAAACTCAATAAAATTTAAAGTTTACTATAAAATGTATTTTAAATTAGAAATTGTTGACTACCCCAAAGTCATGTTAAAAACTGTTGCATATTTCACATCTAATGAACATGCTACTTTCAAATAGATCCGTACTGAGATTAAAACGTAACATTAATTTATACTTCCTATATTCTACTTGGATAGGCTACCAGTGGCCGATATTCAGATTGCAGGATTGCATTTCTCTGTGTCTAAAATACGAGCCACAATGTAGCTAAATACAGTCAGCAATTTCAGTTGTGCTCATGTTATAGTAATGACAGTCAGTCCCATTATTTGGCTCTAAGAGATGGCTAAAGTTTCTTATGGCAATGAGTGGTTGATCAGTTGTTTAGAAATAGGAATGTTAAGTGATTCTGACTTGCCATATAGCCCTTGTGAACATAGAATACTCATCAATTGGAAATATAGATATCAAGCTACTGAGAGACTTTCCAGGAGAGTTGAAAAACTAAGAACTATCAGTTTTTAACCAGAGAATAATCGTGTTGAAATGTACAAGAGTCTCATACAAAAAAAAACAAAACAAAAAAAACGTCCACTAAATATCCATTTAATGTTCAAGTTATTCACACACTAGACATTTAGTCTCATTAGTTGTTCATTTGGATAACTAGTGCCCAGAAAACAATACTGGATCAGATAATTATTATATTAAAAATCCTCTTCAGTACTAACTTGACCTCTAATAAATTATTGTCATTTCACCAAATAAAATACAGATAAATACTCAGTATAACATTCACTAGTATGAGAAAAAATATACAAAAGGCTCACAACATTCTCCACAAAGCCACTTATTGCAAAAGCTTTAGTGTTTATCCTTCGGCTAAACTGTACACGGTGAAAAATGATTATATAGATATATGAGGAGTAAGAAATGTATGTTTCTGAGAGGGCCTTAAGAAGCGATAAGTCCAGTCAGACCATGGCTTGTCCACTTTTACACAGTGTGAATTTATGTATTAAAACTTGCTTTTTGTAAAGCGATACATAATGTTGAGTATATGTGGATTGAAAATACGGTATCCTATTTAAATCATAAAAACTTAGAACTTATGAGTCGTAACACCAAGACTCTGTCTCGTTGGGAGGATCTTCTGTTGTTCTTTTTTATTCTCTCCTCTTTGGATGGTTTATATTCATGCTTACAACTTAAACAATTTCTGAGACCGTCCTGTATCTGCTTTTTAAGTGACTTTTTTATTTTTTGTGCACGACAAAATCACTGGAATAGAAGCAATACTTACAAATAATGAATTTGTCATAATATATTTACACAAAAGTGACTTGTATGAGAGGAGATCAATATTTATTTAAATGAATAGTGTTATATTGATAAATTGGTACCTTAGTGTTAATGGTTAACAATTTAGATAAAGTTGGTAAATATCACAATTAACACTAAAACAGTTATTGTTCAGACAGTATAAATAGTGTTTCAACAACTACTAAATATGTCATATACCAGTTAAACTGTACAGTTTTGATATTATACAAAAGTCATTGAAAACACTGTATATAGCAGATGTAATGTAGTTAACATATTCATCTCCACATTAATTCAGAAGTTACTATCATACCAACACTAATGCTACTTGGAATGAAAAATAGTTGGAATACTGTATAGAGAAAAACAATAGTTGAGGTTCGTCAAATAGTTATTAAACGTGCTTGAATATTTATATGGTAGAATAAATATCGAATTATAACTGAAAACAACTCTACGAGGTGTTGACGGCAAAGATGATATGATAGCTAGCATTTAACTAGTTTTAGTCTAACAGCAAAGGTGCAAAGTAATTAAAGAAATACATAAATTACATAAGTAACTATGAAACCCAATTATATCATTAGATTACATACTTTTAATTTGATTGTAACTTAACAGCTTGTCTGCTTGATAATAGATTATAATAATCAACAGTACACATTCTTGTCAAAATATAAGTTCACCATGGTGAGACAAATACAACTAAGAACAACAGTATTTCTTATACATGAATTGTTACATATTATTTCAAACTGCTTTTTCCTATTTGATTGAGAAACTATATGAAAATATTTTCATAATTTTAAAATGTTTATTCAATACTGAGTGAATTAAATTTGGTTTTGTTTTGAATTTTGTGCAAAACTATACATAAGACTATCTGCACTAACTATCCTTTCAGCAATTATAGACTAGAGAGACACCTAGTCAAACCCAACCAATGTTAAAAAAACAAACAAAAACTTCCGTGGCAGGTATTTAGTTTTAAAGGAAGATGAACTTCCCAACTGGGGTGGTCAGGGATATTTATATCCCCCTTCACCCTGCTCACGATAGAATTTTGATGTGTGCATTGACAATTTCGATTAAATTCTAGTTTTTGTTTCATATCGGATGATCGTGAAGATTGACACAGTGAAGGTAGTTTCATAGAAAAGGAACAGAAAAAGTCTGGTCGGTTCAAGGTGGCAGAGAGAAATAATCCAGGCTGGATTGAAGTAGAACGAAGAGGAGCAAATCAACGACATATCAAACATCTCAAGGTCAGGGCCTCAGGGTGACTGAGATCTGCAAATCCAAATGCCTCAGAGTTTGTTGTGGGGGAAAATGGGAGTACTCTGAGAAAACCCACTTTCACAAAACTGACACCGAATATTTTACTGTGCTGTGCCCAGTGCTGGAATACAAAATGTTTACATTTTCTTTAGATACTTATAAAAGTTAATTATAATCTTCTTGATTCAGTTGTTAGAGTTGTATGAAATTGATGTAATAGTTTAATATTAAAATTTATTTCATGTATTATTCTATTAATCATGTCCAAGTTTCTGAAGTTTTATCAAAATTTTATCTAACAAAAATCACAAAATTATTTTATTTTCAGACAGAAAACCTGCAGAACATTTTTCTTTTGAATTAACCATTACTAATACAAAATAGTTTTCCCAAAACGTGTTCCAACTTCTCCTTCAAGGACTCAGATGGCTTTAATAACTTGCCATTAAAAATTATAGAAAAAATATTTAATGTTGAACATCATACAGAGTACAATTGAGTTGAGTTTATGACACACAAACCTGACATTATTTCACAGTTGAATTTCAACAGAAATGTTTTATCTAAATCAAGTTCAAGTTCTGCATTTTAAAATGTAGATTTGGTGCAATATCACATACTGTTTAATACAGTTAATATATCATGTTGTGTAGAAATAAATATCAGAATTCTCACAATGACATTTAGAATAGCTGAATATTAAGTAACTTATCATTAGTTGGTGGATCTAATCAAACACTTGTCTCTTACAAGGTGTATTAATTGTCAGCTGTTTCAACAATACTCAGAGTAAGTTTTGTAACCCCCAAGGCAACACGGACAGGAAGGACTTTCCTCTACGACTTCAAACTTGGACAAGTGCATGTTTTCTTATAGCAAAGCCACATTGGGCTCTCAAATGTGAACAAAAAGCTACCAAAAGTACATGAAACATCAACCAGGTATTTGACCATGGATCTGTTACTGAATGTACAGTTAAGGGTTGGTTCCAAAGGTTTAACATGGAGATGAAAGTCTTGAAGACCAAGAAGCCCATGGAAGGAAGCCATCCTTTGATGAAAACACATTAACAGAAGCAGTTGAGACAGACCCTCGCACAACAGTAAGTGAGCTTGCAGGAAAGCTAGGCACAAACAAATCAAGCATTGCCAACCACCTGAGTGCAACTGGAAAGACGAAAAAGTTAGATAAGTGGGTTCTGTACAAGCTGACTGAAGATCAACAAAACTGGCATTATAAGACCAGTCAAGGATGATGCTTCAAAAATTGAATGAGTTGGGAATCGAGGTTCCGTCCAATCCACTTTATTTCCCAGACCTTTCCCCTACAAATTTTCATTTTTTCAAGCACTTTGACAACTTTTTGAACAGTAAATGCTTTCAAAACCAGAAAGCTGCAGAAGAGGCTTTTAAGGAGTTCAATGACCATAAACACTTACTTCTGCAGCAGGGGCATAAACAGCATCGTTACATGTTAGCAAAAGTGTGTTGAAGCAAATGGTGCTTACTTTGATTAAAGCATGTTTTACAACACTGGTTTATACTTTTCCAAAATTCATAGTTCAAAAATGACATTTATTTCTGGACAACCTTTTTTTTTTTTAAATCACACTGCAAGCTACAAAAAGTTCTCATTACTTCCACTGAAATTAGATGAATTAACAAATTTCAAAAATTAATAACTATTTTTGTAAATTTTTATCTCCAAAATGTATCTAAATCAACTTTACCTACCTGAATTCCAATTTCTTGGGGAGTTTTAGTTTTAGCATACTTTATACCTTCTGTAAGAAACTGTAAAGAGCCATCTCTGAAAATATAAAAAATTGCATTACAGTAAATAATTTGGGATAATAAAAAATCTAGAAATGTTCTGTCCATAACATAAGCTACATAATTTTAATTTATTTTTCTCTGTTAATACATGGACTAATGTTCTTTTATTATTAAGACTGTATGGGACAGTTTAATTTAAAATGAAGTTTAATAGACTGGAATGTGTATATTTGACTTGCTATCATTATTTTTGAACACATTTTTATTCCTAAAACCGTTTCATATTTGTTCTTCATTACCATCCCAAAAATGTTACTTTTAAAACAGACAAACCTTAGAAACCTACTTATAAAAACTTTTAATGTTTATGAAAATAAGCCATTCCAGCATATTTATTTTGATACATTATAACAATCTATTTAAAATAAATAAACGAAAATCTGAATTTGTAATACTTTATCTGACAAGTCAAAATACCACTGTTATAGAGTAACAGTTAATTTTCATACATGATCAAGTTTTGATCTTAGATGCAAGTGATTGCCATTCATGCTGATTTCGTATGCAGTTTTCACAGTTCATGATATTTTATTTCAATGTGTAGGATGATCACTTAAACAACACAAAAAGCATGGAAATAATGTTGCATGCTCAAAAATCACTGTTAATATAGCCCAAATTTATTTTTGACTAGTCATCAGAAAGACATTTTTAGCATATCTTTGGCATCTGGTCAGTCGAAGGAATGTAACATGTTTCCAAAACAGCTTCAATATATGTACTCTACTATACTGAAGCTCTAATGAGCAGGAAAGCCACTCTATTTGGTCATTCTATTCTTCAAAAAAACATGTTGACTAGTCCAGCAAAGTGAGAGTAGATGTTATCACTCATTTAACAATTCTTATTTCTTCTCTTATGACACTAAAACCATTGCTAAATGCATAACATTCTTGCATTAATGATGAAGTGGATTTGGCTCTAGATTCTTTCTAAATGAGTATAAGCCTGTTATCTAAATGTAAGGTGAAGTGGAACTCTTCTGTGTGCCGAATACTGCTACACACATTGTTAATTCACTGGATGCATTCTTGGCACTACTGCAAGTGAGCTTTATATGTGCCTTACTATGAGTGGAATAAAGTTCACTGTACATGAGTAGTCTGTTTCTAACCACCTGTACATGAAAAGTTGCAAACATCTGATTCAGTCTCAGAGCAAGTACCCTACAAATGTGGCATTTGGTGAGCCAAAATTGAAAAATAATGGTTATATACTATGTTGTGAATGATAGTCTGTCATGTCCAGGTTTTGAATAACAGTACTATTAACTTTGAAAGTTTTTTGCTAATGACACTTGAAAACACTTCCTGCTCAGAGTTACAGTCTTACATAAAATACTGAGTGGACTGTATAGCATTATTCAAGGTGTAGACAAAATATAATTCAAAACTTCAAGAAACTACCAATTCGAGACAAATAACAGTGCAGGTAAGAAAAGTGATTTCCCTTACTTAGAAGTTCACTTTAAAGATATAACTGAGATAAGAATGCACAACAATGTTATACACAATATAGATCAATGAATGAACAATGATTTGCATTTTATATCGTAGCTGTACCATTAGATATCCAACTTTCATAAGAATGAATACAAAAGGGTGATGTACGTTATTTTGTAAGTGGTGTTGCCTTGTCTTAATCATAATATGACAAGTGTATAAAAGATAGCAATGGTGTAGATTTCAGTTTCAACATGCTTTCTTACCTGGTGTATTAATCTTTGAAGGGTTGATATATATATTCTTTCAGTGGTTTAATCACCAGCTCATGAAGAGTTTCTTCTATGATTAAATCAATATTCAAAGATTTGTCTGCTTGTAACTGAGAAAAAAATGAATAATGAATAAAAATTTGCACCTCGGTAATTCATTATCGACCAATCTTTTGTGTAAAATTTAATTAAAGGCTTAATAATAAAATAACCTGTGAAGAAAAGATGTAAAAAAACAGAGGTAGTAATCTGGATACAAAATGACTAGGTAATAAACTATACAACCAGAAAGTAAAGTTTTCACTTGTCAAAAATCATTTAAAAACATTTTAATCACAATTTTAAAAGAAAAAGAAAATTAATGTAAACTTCCATTTGCTACACACACACATATATATATTGTTGTTGAATCACAGACAGATTAAACTTTATAAAATTCAATGTTAATAAGGACATCTCTATTGCAGGGATTCTTCTTAGACACATAATCAGATATTACTTTTCCACATAATTCACTTATTCCTTGCATTTAATAAAAGAATTAAATATTCAAGTGTCATGCTTTCTCCCTATAGACAATAAAATTCAGTAATTATCTTACACTCACTACAATTATACAACCTTATGTCAAAAAGAAAATACTTACAATTCAGGTTAAATGTTACAAACTTGGTGTAAAATTATTGAGCTTTTATTGTAACACTTAAAAGTCTGTATTACTTAAAACTTACTTTTATATTTCATCACATTTATAATCTGACTGGCAAGCTCACCAATCAAGTGCTGAAATTTTATTTACTAATAACTCACTAAATTTACAAATATATCTGAATTCCCCTAAAAAACAGTGAAATTAATATGTGGAAAAACAACCAATTGTTCAAAAGTAACAACTCTGAAATGTCATTTAATCCTTAAAAACAAATGGGCAGTAATCTCCCTAACTATTTATCATATATCCTTAGCAAACAAGTTGGCTGAATGACTTCAAAATAGTGGATTACTTTAGTACCATGATTATAAACATCAAGAAAATTAAAAATGAACAATGAGAAATAAACTACAAGTAAATAAGACTGTTTTTAATCTTACATTTTCTAACACAACATACATTAAGGAACATAGTAATGTCTTACAATTTTAAGTAATTAAAGTAGATTATTCTTGCTATAGAATGAAAATTACTAAAATGCTGGTTATTTTACTACTGGAAGTTCCTAAAAAGTTGAGAAATTTGAGTTCTTAGTATGTGTATATTCTGATACCAAAATGTAAAAATGTCATTTTAGAATATTATTTCAATATGTCACTAAAATTGTGTGCTTAATGACTGAAATATTAAGGTAAGTAAAGATCTGTACTACATTGCTGCAACTGATTAAAAATTTAAACTGGTAAGTTATATCAGGTAAACACCAAGATATTAATCTATAACAAAATTAGTTTTACAGAAATTGGTATATTAAGAAGCTTAACTTGTTCATTGTTAAGCACAAAGCTACATGATATGCTACATGTGCTGTATCTGACATGAGCATCAAAACTAGGTGATACACTGGTGAGAAGTTAAGCTAGTGACAGAAGTGAATAGCTATCAGTTATTAGACCATGAGATGACAGTTTTGTATTGACATTTGATTACTGACTCAATACAAAAAACATTTCTTACGGAAAACTAAAAATGTGTTTGAAAGTGTGTGTTAAAATCACCATAGCATAAATTCAGTCATAGCTTAAAGTTTAAATACTTTTAAAAAGTATATGAATTATGTTGACTGTATGTTAAAACAGGCATTTAATCCTGTCATATGGTACACAAGAAAACAGATATTTCCTTACTTCCCATCCCAAGTAAATTGCCAAAACAATTTTATATCAAACTGATATTGCTAGTTTCATGAATAGAATGTTGTCTAACTAAAAACAAAAAAAAGAGACCAATCAGCTGCCTATTCATATTCTTTATATGAATGATACCCCTTGACACATTACTAAGATTCCCAAGTATATAAATTCCTTCATAGTCCTTGCCAAATCTACAGACTTCCCAGTCAGAAGCAGATAACAGGAAACCTTAATATTTAAAATATATACAACCAGCAGAAGGTCAAGAAAACCACTCACACATCTGAAGTTTCTGACATGTTGATTACTGACTGTGAAAGAGCAATACAATTTTTGTAGTAACTGTTTCACAGTCAGTCTTTTATTCATTTAGCAGCATTAATGAATCTTGATTACTGCAAGTTACAACACAAACCAATTTTGAAACATTATTCTTAAGTGGCTCCAAATGTACTTTCTGTAGTAACAACACAATGAGATAGGTTGGCATGGCATGTGGGTTTAAAATTATTATTGTAGTATCTCAGAAAAACGTAGAGACTAGAAATTTTTAATCTGGTTTGGTACTATATATAGCAAGTGTGTAATTGGTGGGCAATCATTCAGCCATATGAGTGAAAATAAAATTGAAATTGGGCAATTCAGAGAACATACATCACATGAGACAAACAAGTGAAAACTGGGAATTTTAACAGTTACTTTTGAAATTAAAATTTAGTTAAAATAAAACTTTGAATTACAAACTATATTTGATGCCATGTGTATTTACATGCATTGATAAAAAAGGCGTTTATTTGAATTTTTAATATAGCTCTGTGAAATGGAGTGGCATGCACACACCGACACTCCTAAACATATAGAGATAAAAGCATAAATACTTCATTCCATTAACCCTTAAACAGCAGGAATGTTGTAGGTAGCAACTTACTGCAGACATTAAAAATTGGAAAAAAAAATTCTTAAACATAATATTTAGCAGTTTTATTATGAATTTTGAATAAAATATGAAAGGAAACGACAAGAAAAGCAAACTAAAGACTTATTTATTACAAGTTCAAATTTTGTTCAGGGAATGAAAATCATGATAACATTCTCCAAGTAGTCACCATGTTTTGCTTCTTTTCTTGTTGTATGCATATATAACATTGTCTTTGTCCACTTTTTCTCACTCCTGAGGATTGAATGCTTTCTAAAAATGCCAAGAAAATGCTTCTTTTCCAACAAGTCTATCACAAACAGTAAAGCTACATCTTCCTGGAAAATGTCTTGTCACCCTTCCATACCTTTCCAATAACTGGTAAATTACATTGTAACTAAACTGCCTTACTGATGGTTTCTTGCCAGTTTTTACTAGATATATGTTATAAGAATTCAAAATTGAGATATTAATTAGGCGAAAAAAGAGCTTCTTGTACCACTTCACGTATTTACTAAGGCAATCAATATGTCACTTTTGTTAACTAGCCTCATGTTGATAATATAACCTCAAACCATATCAGGTTTGGTTATTGAAATAGAAGCCCTTACAACCCGAACACTTTCAAAAGGTGGACCTGTTTTCCTCAGGGGCAATCTGGGAATCTTTGGTTATTGGTTGTTTAGTTTTATAATCATCCTTTCCACTGTATTTAAACTTTACCTTTATGTATAGTACTAAGTAAAGTAACAGGACGTTCATCTTTCCATTGAAGTACTAAAATATTCCCTTGCTTCTTGGTCTCAACATTTCTCTTCATCAGAAGTGCAGCTTTACACGTTCTTTCAATTAGTTCTAGCTGTTTCACAAAAATCCAGTCTTCAAAGAGAAAGTTGCATAATCCCAGACTCATAATAATTTCAGTATATAATATGACCTTTCTGAAGGTAGTCTTTCATCAACTACGTGATAATTGATCCTGAAAATCCTAATCGGGAGATCTTTGGGGGGCATCTACATCACTTGCAGAATAGGTAACCATATATTACAATTCCTGTCTCACAATCACATAATACAAAGATCTTTATTCCAAATCTAAGGCACTTCCTTGGAATGTATTGCTTGAAAATAATGCCACCCTTAAAAAGAATCAGAAATTCAAAAATAACTACTTTTTGAAATGAAGAAAAAGATTCCTTAGCTTTATTCTTCACTATTGTAAACACTTCTTGAACTTTCCATAATTGATCTTTGGATTTGGTTCTTCATTACTTGCAAAGAGCAAATATCTAAGAATCTCCCTGAATCAATCTTAAGTAACATATTTTGGAAAAACTGAATTTCCTATAAGGCGATCACTCTTCCAATAATCAGCCAACACATGCTTTTTTACATGTGGCATAAGCATCACCAGAGCAAAAAAGTTTACATTTCCTCAGTAGTCGTATCTTCCCATTTACAACCCCATGAAGTAGGGGGGAGTGTTACTTTCACTTTCTTTGGAATTCAAGGATTTACAAAACTCAAAATATCTGTTTGTTTCTCACACAGTATGACTCATTACACCTTGGTCAAATATAGCAACTGTGAGCCTAATTTTACCTATGAGTCCAGTGTTTCTACCATCGAAAGAATGAATAAATGAATCAAAATCATGATACCTTACCAAATGGATGACATCTTAACTTATGGAATCTAATTTACTTATGGATTCTGATTCACTATCTAAATCATTTTCAAAGCATGAAACAATTGAATTTGATGATTATGAAAAATATGAAAAGTTTTCTTCTTCATTGTAATAATTATTGTGTGCTAATACTTCAATTTAATCTTTTCATAAAAACGTTTTCACTTCACTCCCTTAGCTGATGCACCTTTCTTTTTCTGTTCCATGACTTACACTAAGAAAATGACTCATGTGCAACACTTCAAGTGGGAATGGTCACTACAGCATGAAGGGATTATCAACTATTGTTTTTAGCCTATGTCATCAGTTGATGATGGCTGCCATTTAAGGGTTAATATTCAATGAACCCTGTGTAACATATGTTGGGGCTTATTTTTAAAACTGCATGCATTTCATAATCAGGTACTGTAAAAGAAGTTTCCAACTTCTATATTAGGAAGATCAGTACTGATATCCTGAACAAAAATATGCCCTGGGTGTGAAACTCAAAATTCCCTGCAATTTCTTCAGCTTATGAAACAATCTACTGAAAATATGGGAACATATACAGTTACGTTGTTTAATAAAAACTGCTCAGCATACAATATTATATACATACACAAAGAAACAACAGAACATGTCTTTTTCAACAAATCTCAGAAGAAACAGATGAAATGTAATATCCAAGAGAAAGATAAGGAATTTGATTCAGCATACAACCTCATTGTGGCCATGGCCAATTTTAAAGAAAGAAAGAGCTATTTTAGTGCAAGCCATGTGAAATGTATCACACTATGGAATCTAAACAATTTGCTCACAGTTAATAAAGAGAAAAGGTATTTGCACTCATTACCTCTGGTGTTTTATATACAGACCAACCTCATAACACTACATAACCACACAACTACAACTCTTAATTTATTAAAAGTATTTTGGTAAAATTAGGCAAACTATGAATGAACTTCACAATCTATTGTACATAAAATATCAGATTTTGAAATTAAGTACTTTTACCAAAGATTTGTCTGTAATTTGACAAAGCCTTTGTTAAGTTGGAGAGCAAAGTGATTTTCATGTTATGATAGGGTACTTCTTCAACCTGAAACATTTTAAATTTCACTTATGTAACTGCTGAAACCCCACAAAAAATATTTTAAAAAATTTTCAGTACAAATTTATATTTTATCTGTCACTTTCACACCAGAACACTAAGTGCATCTGCCTTCATCAATTTGATCAGCCTTGTAACTAGCAATTAACAGAAAAATACGAAATATACTAACAGAATTTTTATATAGTTTCATTTCTTTACAGTTACACACGTGGATCCTCTCAGAATATGCACCTAGCTATTTGGGCAGTTTGTATTACCAGAAAATGCTCATGCTGTTTAAGTACTGAATGAGTATTTGTTTAGGTTTTCTAATCTGAGCCAATAGGTTTTAATTTTGACATTTTAGTTACCTTTACAGTAAATAAATGAAAAACATAGATAAAAATGAGGAATTTAGTATTTACCTCTGAATTAATCATCTTTCTTTGTACTCATACAAGTCTATATGAAACTAGACTTAAATCTTAGTAATAATAGTATTCTCATTTTTTAAAATTATAATATGCAATAAAAAATACTGCCCTTAACACAAAATAGAACGTATTAGAGCTAGGAAATAATTTGCATAATTGGTTAGGCAGAGTTCCAATCTGGCAAATGAAGATAACAAGGACAAAATGTTCAAACTGTTAATTCCACCCACATAAGGAACCACTGCATTCAGTAAATTGAAATAATCTGTTTTTATTGGTTACAAATAATACAGAAGAACATTTTCAGATATAACTGGCATTTTTTAAAAAGAAAAATGTAACAGAGTCGTTAAAAAAGAAATGAGGAATTCCCATCTGTTATATCCTCTTTTTCAGAAATTATCAATAGTTCTCTGATGTTCAAAACTATATTATTTATAATGAACAGAAAGACAAGGTTTTACTCTATCAAATAACATTACATTCAACTACTTTCTATACAGAGAACTGTCTATTTTGTTTCCAGTTCAATCTTTATTCCTATGGGAAATACATCAAAAGGTTAGTTAAATTAACAGCTCTTGTTGCATAGTTAAAAAGCCAGAAAAAATGTAATAACTATACAACATTGTCTGTTTTTTTACAATATTATTATTCTGTGCCCTCTGAAACATTTAATCCTATAAAAACTCATTTAATGTACTAGTACCATTAGTAAAAAGAGAATATCCAGGTAGATATTATATTTCTTGATTTTCATGTATATTCTCTAGTCATCACTTTTATAATACTAATAACTAAAGTGAAAAAATTATAAATTTGCAGGTTAAATAAGGTAATATAAATAAAACTAATACAACATTTTCACAAGATAAGCTCATGAGGAACTTGCATATAACCTGTGCATAATGTAATTCTCCATCTAGGAACAAGAGTTCCAAGTTCACCAACTCATTTACAAATTTTATGCCAAGAATTATAATTCAAAGACACTAAAACAATGAAAATTAAGTTCATACAGATGCATACTGTTAACAATTTATAACTTTAGGATATATAAATGTAGTTCCATATAATAATCTAAAATCACATCAGAAAGATAATTTAGATTTCAATTTTTTTGTAGTGGTTACAAGGTTAGTCAAATTAACCAACTTTCTGTAAAGGTAAAAAAAACCATTAAATACAGAGTATTGCAAGAAGAAAAAAAAGCTTTTGAAATTTATTCAGGAGGTTTTACAGATTACACAAATTAAATTTGAGATTTTTCAAATGAAGAAATGTATTTTTAATTTTAACATGAAAATCACTTTCCCATGGAGTACTCAATACTTCATTTCCATATCTCCAGAGAAATTTTTAAAACACTCCATTAAAAATTTGGTGTTTTATTTACCTATGTTTTTTAATGATTACTGGAAGTTTGCAAAATTGTGAAAATACACAAAACATATTAAAAGTTATGGTATGGAAACTCAGGTCAAATGGACTGAGGTATAGTGAAAGAGTTAATAATCATTTGATTAAATTTTAAATGCAACTCTAAGCAAGTAAGATATGCATAACTTTGATCCACTCATAACCTACGAAAAATAAGTCTAAAAATGTTATGCAAGTGACATTTGAGGGCTTTACAAAGATAAATTACTACAACATTATATTAAAAACTAATCTGCCATAAAATCATAACTTGTTTTAATGACTGTGCAAATGTGTCAAAATATGCAACATTACACAAAAATGCCTAACAAAGAAAAAATTACACCAGCGAAGAATCTAAAAGCCTAAAATAAGTACGTACATATAAATTTTTTCTTTCAGTTAAATGCAAATTATTTTACTACATTTTATACTTTATTACCTTAAAATTAATTAAAAGACATTTTACTCTATTAAATATTTTCCTCATTCTCCTTTTCAATAACATTTTATCACTATTTAAAGTGATTATTTATAAATCATTTTATTCTCATACTTCCTGTAAAATCAACACTAAACACTTTATTATGTTCTAGATGATTACTGTATCTACATACATTTATGACAAAAAACAAACTGTTTTGCAGAATAGTATGTAGGTGTGTATTACTACAAAATTGTTTTCTTGATGGTCTTCATAAATTGCACATCAGAGTTTAAAACTTATAATAATTTTAATAAATGCTTTACTAACAACTGCTCCCTGCTATACAAGCATTACAAACAACTCTAATTTACAGACAATACCCAGTTAAGCCTAGCGAGATATTTCAATTATGGTAAAAAATGTAATTAACAACGAGATTACCTAACAGATGAAACAATAATTCTAATCCTTATAAGCAAATATACATTATTAAGATTATTTGAATTTCATATAAGTAAACAGATGTCCCCACAGCTGTAAAAATGTTATGAAATAACAACTCTGCCATGGCCTGGCCAATTACCACACATGAACCCTATTGGACATGGACTATCCTTGGCTAATCCCTTGAAACATCCCACATTGCCAGAATTTCTGCTGAAACCAAATAGATCAGGATTGCTGATCTCATTTACAGAACAAAAACATTTCAGTCAAAGGTCTGCATTATGAAGTATGAGCCACAAACATTTTGCCAGTGTTGTGTATGGTTTTCAAATTAAACTGATATTATTTCATATTTAAATATATTTACTTGTGCCAATTATTTATATTTAATTAACTATGTTTATTACTTGGTTGATGTTTTGTTTCATGTGGGTAACTTGCAATGATAAGAAGTTAACATTAATTATGCATTCACCCTGAGTTCTTAAAATATTCACGAAAAGCTTAACCACAAAGATAGCCTTAAATCACAATTTCAAAGTTAGGAAATTTTATCTTGCCTTATTAGCTCAGAAAACTTTTCTTCCCCATTTTTCACTAAAAAGTTACTCAAACCACTCATGAACTGTCTAATCTGTATGTTTAAAAAAATAAAATTATAAATTTATACCCAATGAAAATTGAAAGTGAATAAAACTGTTTAATATTAATAACAACCAGTATGAAAGACCATCAAAAATGATAGGGAACCCTTGTTGAATGATTTACAAAAATTACAGAATTCAACTGAAATGAATTTGTCTGCACCTACAGAATGCACCTTGTTTTAACTTATTTGATCTGTGTAGAATGTTTCTTTTTAATTGCCACATTTGTAGTAAAAACTATGCAGAAAGATGAAATGTTATCATGAACAAAAGTGTGTGTGCATTCGCTAAGAGACTTAAATACCACTCAAGCCTTTTCACTGTATTCTAGGTCAAAGGAAACACAGTGTAGACATTCCAACACAAAATGTGTGTCTTAAAATACCACTTGAAACTTTTTAAACACTGATCCTATAATGTCAGTAATAGTAAGTCTATCTGTAGTCTGATTTAAGCATTAGGCCTAATACATAAATGTAACTTAAAGCTTAGCTGAAATATCATTTAAAAAAAAATTATTTTGCTTTTGGCTATTACTCAGTTTCATAAAATTTCTAAATTAAATTATTTTGCTGTTACATTGAAGTTATCAAAAATATAAAAATACCTCTAACAAATCAACATTAATATGGGGCATTAAACATATAATTTCCACAGTTAGCTCGAGAACAATTAAGTGACAGTTCTGTTGTTAAGCTAGAACGTGTATTATTGAGCATTACCAATCAATAAAGAAAAGTGAAAGCATTCTTTAAGTGACCAAGGGAATAACCTTTTGTAGTCAGTAATAGCTTTTGAACACCATATTGCACTTAAGTTTTTTAACATAGTCCAAATAATATCAGCAATTCATTTCCACACAACTGTTGCTGCTGAAATAATCATAAGATATTAGAAATTTTTAGTTATTCACAAGTCAGATAAACCATGTTGCTGTGAAAATTGTACCATCAATCAACATCCTGTAATATTTATGTATTAAAGTTCAAGAATTGTTACTAGGACCAGAATATATAGATAAATTAAATACTTCAGAAACTTATATAGGATGATTATTTTAGTAATTAATGTTTCACTCCAATACAACATCATATTCTGTAGAATTATTAAAACATCCACATTCATTGCTTTTGTAGAGTGAAATTTAGCTCATCATATTAAAATAATCATATTGATTAACTGTATGAATATACACAATACATACAATCTTACATTATCAAATATAAAGGTTCTTACAAGTCTTAGGTTATCTACAGGATTAACTTGTCGGCTTTCCCTTGTACATTATATGAAGCTAACAATCTGCTTGGCAAAGAGTGTGCTCTTGTCATTACGTTACCTGCACATAAATAACAAAATAAATATACCCTCTACAACAATATAATTGTAGTAACTACATACAATGCACAACTAAATCATTCTAAATCTTTGGAAACAGTCAAATGTAAAAGATTTAATTTTGTAAAAGTGTTAGACAATTATTTATACATATTAAAATACAACGTACTAAGAACTACAGTAAGACTAGAAATTATTTACAGCTCACAGCATACAAAATACTAAGAATATGACTGTATTTTGTTGGAATAATTTAATACAATATATATTGAGGGAATTAAATATTAAAAGCAAGATTTCAGTGTCAGTAAACTTACTTTTATAATCTCTATAAAATCTAAATACTAGTTTTTAAGACAAAGACAAAAATGTACACTTTGCTAAGCTAAGCCTTGCTATTAATCTAGTATCATTACCAATAATGTACAGTTATTACAACACAGTATTAATACATAATAGCAAAAGTACAGAAGAAAGTTTGTATAATTTCACAGTAGCATCCAGTGTCAAATTTTATTGTAGTGAACAGAACTAAATTTATCCGTCTAACTATCTATCCACTTCAATTTGTTTTCAACACTGTGCTTGTTGTTAAAACTGTTATAGTCCAGCAGTTAGTCTAGCAAGCAGAAAGCACAGTGATAATACCAGTAAGACAAAGTATAATCTTTATAGACATTTTTTTAAAACAAAAATACATCTGAACAGTTGAAATGTTATGTTTGTTTCATCAGATTTGTATTTATAGGAATAATTTTCATAATAAAAAACTAAACCAAATAGTTGGACAAGAAAAAATTAATCTTCTTAAGTCTTAACTAACCAACTTCTTTATATTCCATTTGGTACAGATCAAGCCAACATGCTGATTCGCGTTCAGTAATTATGCTTAGCTCTGAATCAAAAACTTTTCTTCACTAATGCCAATTCATTTCTTGCAACATATAAAAAGGTAAAAAAATTACTTGATGTGGTGAGTAAACTATGTAGTATTCAAAATGACAAGAGATTCACTTAATAAACCATAAAAGATATTATTAACAATGTTATTAACATTGTTATACCAATTGACATTGTATGTTTTAGAGAAATGTACAGTTATTTGTTTCAGAGTATGTTAATTTCCGAGGACTGTACGTAAGTAGAAATCTGTTTGCAAGTACTTCAGTACAAATGCCAGATGTACATGTTAATACTAAAATACTAACAAAAACAGGTGAATGAAAGACCAAGTATTCTTCACAGTACTTGAAAATGTAATTTCTGATAACTTCACCTAGTGGTGTATGGATGTTTTGTAAAGCAATTGTTATGTGGCCTGCTATGAAAGAAGCAAAGAAAGATTATGTATAGGTAACAAAAAATCAATTTCTATAATGTAAAGCATTCTACAAAGATAGCATTCAACAACATGAGATACACCAACTAAAATGTACAAGATCAGTATGCAAGCTTTTAACTTTTTATATGACCATTTTCTTAAAGTTTAGATTGTGAGCAGAAGGATATTATTAAAACTTTATACAGAAAAAACAAGATAAACACAAAATATCATAAAGCAAACCATGCACACATTTACCTTGGTAAAAACGATTGAAGAGGAAATTTTGTGCCAATAATATTATGTTTGTAGAATAAACATACAAGTTTCAATAAAGAAAAACTGAAAAAATTTACTATCTAAAAAAGTGAAAGATTTTAAAAAACAAAAGAGAACAAATACTTTGATAAAGAATTATGTTTATGTTTAACTTAATACCAAGACTATGATAAAATTCAAAAGCAACAAGTTTTATAATCTGACATTAATCTAGTACTGAATAAAATCAAATATTCAGAAACTAAAATATTTTTTTCTAAAGAATATACAGATAGTACTCATGTGTACAGTAATGTTGGCTAAAAGTCAGAGTTAACAACACCTTGTGGTACTACAGGGAAAGAATGTTTGAACATTTAACACTTCATTAATATTTTGAAATAAAAGCTCCATATGATAAGGTTAACGTTTTTCCAAATTTGAAAATGCATTTATAATATGCATCTGAATATGCATGTAACAAGTCTTGAGGCAACTTCCATCCAGTTTTACTTTTTAACAAGAATTGCACTGGTGCAAAATCCTTTCAGTGAGAAGACAACAACAGTAAATTCTTCTATGCACTTCTACTTGTGATAATTTCATTCTTTGATGAGGTAAGAAAAAAATTGCACCAGAAGATAGTAGGAAAATGTTAACTTCTGTGACAATAAACCACTTCTTCAAACAGAATTGCTATAATACCATGATGAATTGATGTAGGCACTGGTAAAACATATTACCTAGATGAGCTCCTTTCAGAAAGCATCTGAAAGAAGCCTAAGTCTAACAACACAATTTCCTTAAGTATGAAGCTTTAGTTCATAATGCAAGTGTTTGGAAGAACACAAGTAAATATTCTGATTAGTTGGAAAACACACATTTTACAAAAAAAATATCTTGTAGTTATGATATCAGATTTTTTCTCTTCAATGCTTCTATATGATATTCTCAGTAAGAAAGAACAAAAATAAACGGATTAAGAGTGGGTTCAAACTCGGAAAAAAGTGGAAATAAGTTCAAAGAAATTAATATGGTCAAATGTTGGTGGCTCAGCAAACAAACAAACAGTTATTAAATCTGCAAATTATATTTTAAAAGATATTTTCTTCTACCTGGCAGTTTCTCATATTGTACTGCTCTATAAAGATAAAAATGTAAAACACATTTTCTACTTAGATAGATCTCTTCTGAGATGAAGTTTTATTATTTTGAGTAAATTAACTGCTGCAATATTGTGTGTTTTAAAGAAATATGGCGTTCAAAACGAACTAAAGTTACTCGGTATTTTACTGGGGTAGTTTATTATTTGCAAAAACATTCGGCTTAATTCGTTATTATAATAATAATTTTTAGATATCCATATTAAGAAACATTACAAAAGGAAAAAAAAATCTCATAATATGAAAGGAATAAGACCAACGTTGGACAGTTCATTTTTACCATTGCTAAAACTGTATAAAAGTAACTGATGTATTTATATATATGTAATCATGTAACGAACAACTGTGATATTTTGAATATAATGTTTATAGGTTTTGAATCATATTTTGTTTTTCAGAGTGATGCTGCTTTAGGCTATAAATACATGCTACCTCTCTTTCACATGCCTGTATTTCCAATAATAATAATAAAAAAGTATAAATGACTGAATATATATTTAGTAATTATGGATCATTTTATTTATATATATTGCAGCACAATTGTTATGCTTACATATTTTTGAAAATAATGTCATTCAACTTACATAAAAGTTAAATGGCTTGAATAATTTTTTAAGTTGCACATCCGAAAATGGACGAATGTCTTTGTTTTGGCTCAGTATTTCGATACATGTGATGAGAATAGCGCAAATAGCTCATTGTTTGGCTTTGTGATTAAATATAGTATTAATAGACACGGCTCGTTGGTCTAGGGGTATAATTCTTCGTTGTAATTTGCAAAATCTTTTTAAAATAGATTTATATGCTACTTGGAATAGTAAAGACGCGTATAGTTATTATTTAAAAATTAAAATGGATTTTTTGTTTCACATTTCAATTCCTATCTAAGATCCTGATGATGAAGTACCTGTAATATGAATGTTATCATATCCTGACCCAGTAAACTTTTGTGTTTTTTCTTATTACAAAGCCACATCGGGCTATCTGCTCAGCCGACCGAGGGGAATCGAGCCCCTGATTTTAGCGTTATAAATCCGGAGACATACCGCTGTACTAGCGGGAGGCGTAAACTTTTTACTGTCCATTTGTTAGTGTTTAATATCTTAGTGACTAGATATTCTCATATAATTGGAGCTTAAAAAATTCTTTCTGAATATTATGAAACTTAATGGTCAGTGATTAAGGCTATTAAACTATTATCAGTACTAATTAAACCGAATTTTTATTATTATTTTATTATTTATTTAATTAACGGATCCAAGGAATCTCATATTTCTAATAAGAAATTAATCAGACAAGAAACTCCACTCTGTTCTTGATATCTAAACAATTTTGGATTCAACATTTCGTAAGCCTTTTATAAACGTTTTAATATTACTATCGTTTTTCCGAGCTAGTGACATTTTGACAATGACATAAATACTCTGGAACTCAAACAACTGCTCGAAATGTTATTTAGCGACATTTTGATCTTTTAATACAATTATTAAAACAGGTTAAGTTATAATGTGGAGCTGTTCACCTTCACCGTTTTCCAAAAACTAAAGTGTTTTTTTTTTTTTTTTAAACTATAACATTACTCAAATTATTCAAACATTCTGAAGTGGGCAAAACTAATTTTGAAAAGTAGTCTTTGGTGATATATAAATAACTATTTTGATCATAAAGTAGTGACCTAACTGGCTCTTTTGTTTCCTAAAATTTTATTACACGTGAGAATTTATAACTTTAATATAGAAATATGGATCGGCATGTTTCGAAACTTAGGCTTGATGTAATTTAACCTTTTAAACTGTAGAAATATAATTTTCTAATAAAATGCGATTAGCAACGTATTGCGTTCGATTTAAGAAGATACGAAACGGAGAACTTGCTGAATGAACATAAGAAAATATTCTGATTTCCAGTTAAAACCCACAAAACAGAGTCAAAAAAAGGAGACGCATCTACTTGTTTTTGAGCAGGAATAATCTGGTGTTTGTTATTAGAAATAGCTTAATTATGGAGTTGTTTATCCAGAAACAGCATGCAAGTAGATTTTTGAAACTATTATTTGTATATATATTTACAGGTCGTTGAAACAGTACGAACATTTCTACAGGGATGAGATTAACAAAACGTTCCTTAAAAAAATCAGTCATAATACTCATGATGGCTTTACAAAGTATTTTATTCTGATAAAAGAAATAACCATAGCGTTATGACTGAAGATTCTTTTGTAACTTCTTTTTAGAAAAAAAAGAATATATTAATAACGATAACATTGGAAATAATTGTTTGTTTGTTTTTGGAATTTCGCACAAATCTACTCGAGGGCTATCTGTGTTAGCCGTCCCTAATTTAGCAGTGTAAGAGTAGAGGGAAGGCAGCTAGTCATCACCACCCACCGCCAACTCTTGGGCTACTCTTATACCAACGAATAGTGGGATTAACCGTTACATTATAACGCCCCCCACGGCTGAAAGGGCGAGCATGTTTGGCGCGACCGGGATACGAACCCGCGACCCTCAGATTACGAGTCGCACGCCTTAACACGCTTGGCCATGCCGGGCCGTTGGAAATAATGCACTCTGTAATGTAAATGTTCAAGAAAAACAGGCATAAAAAGTAAATTTTTCAGGAATACCACTTGTTGCTGTCTTTATATATCTTGTACGTTCAAATTTTCCTTAATTAATCACAATTTGGTTCTTACGAATCAGATGCATAAGTACTGCAAGCTTAGAACTGTCTTTAAACGTTTCTCCTAAATTAAGATATTTTTGTTACTTTAAAGACATGACTTCAGTTATGGACTACTTACTCTTGTACGTGTGGAAACTGTAAGGCGCCTTCTACCGGCAAAATTAAACTGCTTGTATTCATGGTTACTCAGATTCGGACAAAGTTTATTGCCTCCATCAATCTTCCCTTTTCATCCGCGCAGTCAAGTCAGTAATGATAAAATTTCTTTACTGATTTTAAAATTTTATCTACAAGCTGCACAGACATGGTGTTACACTTTAAACAGTTTCCTAATCAAATCTCTGAAATTTAAATAACTGCTGTACATCTGAAAAAAACCAACAAACTTCTTTTAATTTGTTTAGTATCTATTTTGAACTTGTGTATTTTGAAAACATTGTACTATTTCTAGGGAACAGTTTTCTTACTACATTAGTCTGTTTTATTTTCAGTCCTGTAAAAATACTAAGGATGGAATGATAACATTCGAAAACTTCCATTAAACACGAGTTTCTTTCTTTTGTATTCATTTTACTGAGATTCTCAAGCATTAATTAGTTGTTTCATCTTGAACATCGCAATCATCTCTGAGAGGAGGAGATATAGTAAAACAGACTGAAGAAAAAAAAATAACTGGATGTGTTGGAAGAGTGAGGATTAAATATCCATAATAGTAACACATAAAGTAGACAAGACGTATGAAAGATGAAAGTACTTAGTAGTATATAGACACGATACGTGGTATAATAACATAAAGTAGACAAGGCGTATGAAAATTTGTTTTTGAATTTCGCGCAAAGCTATACGAGGGCTATCTGCGCTAGCGGTCCCTAATTTAGCAGTGTAAGACTAGAGAAGGTAGCTAGTCATCACCTCCTACCACCAACTCTTGGGCTACTCTTTACCAACGAAGAGTGGGATTGACCGTCACATTATCAGACCCCATGGCTGAAAGGACGAGCACGTTTGGTGTAACGGGGATTCGAACCCGCGACCCTCAGATTACGAGTCGAGTGCTTTAACCACCTGGCAACTAAAATTGAACTCCGTAATGAATATACCTAATTTAATATACTGAACAAGTTAAGTTAACATTTGTTTTGCTATTGACACGGACGAAATTAAATCAAATAAGTTTATATAGACATATTTACTGCACACTTAATAATATTAAATAAAGGAACACTTTGTTTTTCACCGTAATACCTACAAACATGGCCCGGCATGGCCAAGTGTGTTAAGGCGTGCGACTCGTGATCTGAGGGTCGCGGGTTCGCATCTCCTTCGCGCCAAACATGCTCGCCCTTTCAGCCGTGGGGCGTTATAATGTGATGGTCAATCTCACTATTCGTTGGTAAAGAGTAGCCCAAGAGTTGGCGGTGGGTGGTGATGACTAGCTGCCTTCTCTAGTCTTACTCTGCTGAATTAGGGACGGCTAGCACAGATAGCCCTCGAGTAACTTTGTGCGAAATTCAAAAACAAACAAACCTAAAAACACGGTTTTGAATTCAAAGTTTAGAAAATATATCACAAAATCCGAATGGAAAGGGAGCAACACAGTAAAGAAGAAGTAATAATTTTAAGTAATTTATGATACTTTTTTCAATATTTAAACATTAATTAATATGAACCAAAATGTGTTTTAATACTTTTGTTTTATATCTATCTTTGTTTTAAGGTCATAAAAATACATTCAAATTTCTCATTATGAGGTTGGTTGACACACGTGTCAATCTGTCCTGAGTGAAATGTGTCAACTTCCTCCAAGCTGGCCTGGCATGGCCAGATGATTAGAGCATTCGACTCGTAATCTGAGGGTCGCGGGTTCGAATATTCATGTCACCAAACACACTCGCTCTTTCAGCCGTAGGAACGTTATAATGTTACGGTCAATTCCACTATTCGTTGGTAAGAGAGTAAGTAGCCCAATAATTGGCAGTGGGTGGTAATGACTAGTTGCCTTCCCTCTAGTCTTACACTGCTAAATTAGGAACGGCTAGCACAGATAGCCCTCGTGTAGCTTGGCGCTAAATTCAAAAACAAACAAACAATCCTCCAAGCTGCCATTTTGCTAGAAGTAATCTGTGTATGTTGTTCCAGTCGTGGTTATAAAATAAAATTATGTTCCATTATATATCCGTAAGAACGCACTTAAATTCTCTTAACAAATTATTTAATATTACATAATAAAATCTTTGCAGTAGAAAACATTTACTTATGTAAATATATCAATTGTTATTCCTGCATAAGAAAAGTGCTTCCAACTTCGATGAAGGTAAAACAGCGAGTAACACAAGTTTGGATGTGCCAGTAGTCTAGATAACACAGTTACAACTTCAACATAGTTAAGTTATTAGCCTATTCTTGTGACCAACCATCACACGTTCCTCTGTATAGAAACACACTACTCATTCCCCAAAGCTATAGGAATACAACCAGATGTATGCATTGCTTTAGTTCTTAAATTATTTTTGAGAACATTTTTACTGTCTATATTTACCTTGTGGCTAGTGTTTCGAGGGAAATGGTTAAATAAAGGGGTAAGATATGGTCTCTAAAAAATAACCTTAGTTTTAAACAGTGTCACTTTTGTCACTATTTTTAGTCAAGTATTTTGTATAGTGCTAT
Source organism: Tachypleus tridentatus (assembly GCF_004210375.1). Lineage (NCBI taxonomy): Eukaryota > Metazoa > Arthropoda > Merostomata > Xiphosura > Limulidae > Tachypleus > Tachypleus tridentatus. The sequence continues at coordinate 84,403,413 of NC_134835.1, forward strand.
AAAATAAAATACCACTTTAATTTCTGTTTTTAAACAAATTGTTTTCTTTTTTATTATTGTATTCATGAAACTGAAGGTTTCCTGAAGTGTTAATGTATAATGTACTCTTCAAAAAAAACAAACTCAAAAGGAATATTTTTTTATTTTAAATAGAAATATATGTAATAACGTTACAAGCTCAGAGTATGTGATGTTACACGTGTTAAGGCACTGATTGTCAGACCAAAATAACAATAAAAGTTGTGCACTTTGAAAACGGAGGAAAACATCGGATTTTTCGCCAAAACGCATTCCTGTCCAATAAATTTGTTTGAGAGATCTGCATGTTCTGCAAGTGCAAAATGTGCAAAATCCCTATAAAAGTGACGGGTTCTCGGTTTCCATAGCTCAGTGTTAAACCACCGACACGCAATACAGTTACGCCAAGACTGACTGAAGCACAACGCAACAACGCCATTGGTCGCTTGGAAGCAGGCGAATCTCGATCAGATGTTGCCAGAGCTGTGAATGTCCACCCAAGCACCATCACAAGGCTATGGAATCGTCCTCAACAACATGGATCAACTCGTGACCGTCCACGATCTGGCAGACCTCGTGTGACCACGCCCGCATAAGATCGCTACATCCGGTTACGTCACCTTCGGGATAGGACCACCACTGCGACATCTACTACCTCAACCATACCAGGGCTGCGTAGGATTTCCAATCAGACCGTACGCAACCGTCTACGAGATGCAGAAATCCGACCTCGACGCCCAGTCAGAGGCGTCATCCTCATCCAGCAACATCGTCAAGCACGGCTACAGTGGACTCGGGCACATCGGGTATGGCCTCATCGACGATGGAGGCATGTTTGGTTCAGCGATGAATCACGTTTTATGCTTCGTAGGCAGGATGGAAGGATCCGTGTTTACCGTCACCGAGGTGAACGTTTTGCAGCAAATTGTGTGCAGGAAGTTGACAGATTTGGTGGTGGCAGCGTCGTGATGTGAGCTGCCATCGCCTACAATGCCGGAACAGACCTTTTGCACATTCAAGGGAATCTTACAGCTCAACGATACGTCGACGAAGTTCTTAGGCCCCATGTGCAACCCATCATGGTGAATGTCAACGACGTTTTTCAACATGACAACGCCCGTCCTCACACATCCCGATTCACCACTGTCTTCTTGAGACACCACAACATCAACGTTCTTCCCTGGCCCTCCAGATCACCAGATTTAAACCCCATCAAACATCTTTGGGACGAGTTGGACCGACGTCTGCGACGGCGACAACCTCAACCGCAGATTCTACCTCAGCTTGCAGCAGCTTTGCAGGCTGAGTGGACAGCCATTCCACAGGATGTGATTTGTCATCTCATTGCTTCCATGGGCAGGAGATGCCAAGCAGTTATTGATGCTCACGGGGGGCATACTCGTTATTGACGTTGAGTGACATTAAACTTCAACTAGTGAGCGTGGACTTTGCCTTTGCAGACTTTGGATGTTCAGCAGTGAATGTGCAAAGTTTCACACATGTCATACAGAACTATCCGGAATAAACTTGTTGACAATTTGTCTCAAATTTTGCCTTTTGCGTTTCTTTATTTGAAGAGTATATTGATGTTACTGAATTTCAAAGTCGCCAAAACAACATGAAGTTTTATGCAAAATAACAATATAACTTCATTTTCTTCATGATTTAGTATTTATATAAGCAATTACAAAAATATCAAACTATTGTCAGAACTTTCAGGTATAAAAATAGTTGAAAACGATTATGTGGTATAATTTCGATCTTGTGAATAACGACAAACACACCTCCATTTATAGCAGGATTACTCGATATATCTAATATCGATTTTAAACAATAACATACGCTTCAGGCCTGACACGGCCAGGTGGTTGATGCACTCGACCCCTAATCTGAGGGTCGCGGGTTCGAATCCCCGTCGCATCAAACATGCCCATCCTTTCAGCAGTTTGTCGTTATTAGTAACGGTCAATCCCAATATTCGTTAGTAAAAGCGTAGCCCAAGAGTTGGCTGTGGGTTGTGATGACTAGCTGTCTTCCCTCTAATCTAACACTGCTTTGTTTGTTTGTTTTGGAATTTCGCACAAAGCAACTCGAGGGCTATCTGTGCTAGCCGTCCCTAATTTAGCAGTGTAAGACTAGAGGGAAGACAGCTAGTCATCACAACCCACCGCCAACTCTTGGGCTACTCTTTTACCAACGAATAGTGAGAGTGACCGTCACATTATAACGCCCCCACGGCTGGGAGGGCGAGCATGTTTTGGCGCGACTCGGGCGCGAACCCGCGACCCTCAGATTACGAAGCGCACGCCTTAACGCGCTAGGCCATGCCAGGCCCTTCTAACACTGCTAAAGTAGGGATGGCTGACGCAGATATCCCTCGTGTAGCTTTGCGCGAAATTCGAAACATACGCTTGACATTAAACTTACAATATTAACGTTAAATATTTTAACAGTAAATCTTTGAATGTGCACGTACTTATTTTATTTAATTTGATCCTGAAATTGTATTACTCGAAATAATCTATTTCATTCGAACTGATTCGCATGTTTACCTCCATATTTTATATCGACTGGCGGAGTGTTCTTTCTCAAACTTGAAGGTTTTATTCAGTGCTACTGATTTCAGAACACCAGAGGCACAAAGGATTATTTTTATTCAATGTTTCAAATACTTTTTGAATATTAATCATCATCTGGTGGAAAATATATTTAATATTTCCATTTTAATTATCTCGACCATGATAAGACAAAAAGAAACGTCATCACGTTATTCAGCTCTATATTTTATATTTCATTATTTGTAACATTTTAAAGCAGAGAAACCTACAGAGCACATTATTAAAAACTGGTTATGAATACCAAAGTGTTGTAGGTTCTAGAAGTAAGATTTTGTAAAACAAACACGTAATCTTAGGGAAATAGACGCATTCTACTATAAAGTTAACAGTTAAGTGCATATATATAATGTATTGCTCATTTCGAGGAATTGCTAGTTTCGTTGCGAAATCTATATATATTTTACATATTTCATAATAATTACTTATATTTATTGACAGCGCAAACTCATAGCACGTACAGATCCACGTGACATAAACAGCCAATCATAAAATAATGATTTTATCACACTCTGTGAAGCATTCTTTAGGTAAAACGTCCAGTGATACAAATACCGTATTGCAATACTAAACAAACCTTGTTGTTTTCGTAACTTAAAATATAAAGGATCAGTAACAATAAAACATGCCGTATGAAATGCTTGATGAAAATTATTAGTGAGCATGGTCGGAGAAACAGAACAGTCGCCGACGTCTCCAGCTTTTACTGGTGAGTTAAAAACCATCACATTCCTTGAAGTAAAGAGGGTAGATGAAAACTTCTAGGGTGCAGTTCTTATAGCCCTCGAGGAATCGAAGGAAAAGTACAAATTGCACAGTGTGTTAATATAGTAAATTAGAACTCCACAAAATACTTTATTTCTGTTTTATTTTATCATATCTTAAAGTATTTTGATGCAACTTTGTTAACAGTGTTTCAACTAACGACTTCACACTGTTGATAAAGCTGCTAATTATTGAAAGCTAAATTAAGAAAAAATTAAACATTGAAACAATGTATGATACATGTGTGGCATAAATATAATTCGTGAGTTTGTATTAATTGATAAAAAGTATTTCTTTTAAATGTTTTAGAATTTATAATAGAATAGAAAATGTTTAAGTAATTCACATGCATGTCGATAGATGGTGAGGTAGAGGACTTAACATTTTCAACAACCACTTCAGGACAGACGAGACCTCTGTGAAATGAAAGTTTCGTGCTAGTTATGGAATATGTATTGTTATTTGATATGAGTTATTCTCTCACAATACAAAAATAAAATTAAATTGGACTAAAAATATTCATCACTTATGATCCATTTGGCTAAATTTAGAGAAAAATTACTCTTAAAAGTGAAGATAAAAACGCAATCTAATAAAGTTTACTTACACAGTTGCTGCTAACGATGTGGAATTTTATAATAATATGTATTTTTTTTTTTTTATAAAAAGCCAAACAATGTTGTTTGGTATTTATATATTACTAGCATTTTCTTTGCAAATAAAGTATAAAATAGAGCTCCTGTTGAAGTTTGAGCTTCTTTACATTTATGATGCTTAAAAATAACTATGCAGTTAGTTATTTAGGTGTTACAAAAATTTATTCACATTAAGACAGATATTTAAGTTGTAAAAACTAACGAAACTCTTAGTAAAGCTAATGTGAAACCACACCAGCTTATCGTGAAAAATGTGCTATAATTCTTAAGCTTCTTTTGAAAACATCATAATTTATGGTGAAAGAAGTTACAATAATTATTTACAATGACAAAAATTACGAGTAATTATTTATGATGAAGAAGTTACGAATAATTACCATTTTTGATGACAGAAGTTATAATAATTATTTATAATGACAAAAATTACGAGAAAGTATTTATGATGATAGAAGCTACAATAATTATTTATGACGACAGAAGTTACGAGCAATTATTTAAGGACAAAAGCTGTTAGAAAGATAAGGAGCAATGAAACGGCGCAAATTCAGCATGCACTTGAGATTTACGCTACATTGTCAAAAGTGGCGAGTCTATGCGAATCTGTGTAATTTTAAAATCGTACCTATATATAAACTAAACACTTTCTATTCATTTTATCAATATCAGATTGGAACAGAAAGTTGACTAGTCTTCTTGATTGATGTTGATGACTTTTCTTGTTGTTTGTAAGCGCTCCATAGGTTTTGCTACCTAAAGGATACACTACATGACCAAAAGTATGTTGACATCCCTTCTAATTAGCGCAGTGGTTCCCAACCATGGGTGCGAGATAACATTTCAGTCTTTTTGTTTATATTAAGGATACTGTCCTATATATTAAAAACATTACGCTCGATTTTTATTTCTTATTTTTCTTCTTACAGACGTAGCTTTTTACCTTGTTATGATAATCTATAGTTTCTACCGTCACCGGCGCAGACCGAAATGTTAATGCACAACTGTAAACAAACAACACACGAAAATAAACGTGACCTGTATACTCGACACAACTAATTAAATTACGTTCGTGAACGCCGTCTTAAAGTGTCTATTATTTATTTATGTTATGTATTCACGTAATCGTGACTCGAGAAACTTCCAGAAGTATATAGAATTATTCGATGACGTAATGTGACGTATATTTGAGAATGTTCTAGAAAGTTTCGCAGAGTATATAAACCCATGCGTGATGCTATGGTAGTCAGTGCATTGTTGATTCTGTGTTCATGCAAAAAACTTCATTATGTCAAAGAAAAGGAAATGGAATGATGATTATGTGAAGTTTGGTTTCACTTGCATCGGAACAATTGAGGATATGCAAAAACCTCAGTGAATGCTTTGTGACGCTATCCTTTCAAACGCAAATGTGAAGCCATCTAAGCTGCAGGAACACTTCAACAACCGGCATGGTTAAGCAGCTGTTGCAGACCATGATGTTGAATCGTTGAAAGGTAGAAGGATCCGCTTTGATTTTCGAGCAACCCTTCCAAAATTAGGTTTTATATCTGCTGACAAACCACTGCTGATGGCTTCATATCACGTGACGTATAAAGTAGCCAAATCAAAGAAGCCCCATACAATTGCAGATGAGGTGATTAAACCGTGTGCATAAGAAATGGCAAAAATTGTTCTGGGAAAAGAAGCCTCAAACAAGCTTAACGTAGCGCCGTTATCAAATAATGTTATTCAAAACTGAATTGGTGATTTCAGTTCGGACAATTTGGACCAAGCTATCGCAGATATCAGGGCTAGTCCCTTGAAAATCTCTCTTCAATTGGACGAAACAACTGATTGCAGTCAACTCATCGCACTAGTGAGGTATGTCCATAATGGTGCCATAATGGAAAATTTCCTGTTCTGTGAAAATATGAAAACAACCACAAAAGGGAAAGATGTCTTTCAGTGTGCGAAGGACTTCTTTGCGAAATATGATTTAGATATCCAAATTATTGGTTCTGTGTGTATCGACGGTGCACCTGCTATGCTAGGAAATAAATCAGGATTTTTTTGCACTGATGAAACAAGAGATTCTGCACTTGCAAGGTACTCACTGTTTTCTTCATCGACATGCTTTGGCATCAAGAACATTGCTTCCAAAGTTGAAAAAGATCCTTGACACTTCTGTGAAGACCATCAACTGGATTAGGGGTCGCGCTCTGAACGACCGCCTCTTCAAGTCGCTTTGTGAAGATTTTGGAAGTGAACATTCAGTTTTGCTTTTCCACACAGAAGTCTGATGGCTGTCACGTGGGAGAGCTTTAATGCGCTTCTTTGGACTGCGAGAAGAAGTCAAAACTTTTCTGAAGGAACGTGACTATGATCTGCCCAGAGAAATAGAATCACAAGAATTCAACCAAATGCTAGCCTATTTGAGTGATATTTTCACTCGTACGAATGACCTGAGTGTATCTCTTCAAGGGAAAACATAAACATATTGAAATGCTGCGAAAAGTTAAATGCTTTCAAAGAAAATTACGTCTTTGGTGTCGACGAGTTAAAGAGGAAATCTTTCAAATTTCCCATCACTTGAAGAAATGGTAAGTGAGGATGAGTCCCTAATTCCATGTGTGTGTGAAGAAATTGTGGATCATTTGGAAATACTATCAAAGTCATTTGATGGATACTTTGGAGGAGAACTGGAAACTTGTGAAGAATGAATTATGAATCCATACTCCTTCAATTTGGATAATATGTCAGATGATGAAGAACTGAAGGAAGATCTTATTGAACTGCTCACAAATCGAGTTCTTGAAATGCAGTTTGAAAGTAAAACATTGGAACAATATTGGTTTTCGGCAATGAACATGTTTCCAAGACTGTGAAAAAGCACTAAATGTGCTCATCCCATTCGCGACGACATACTTATGCGAGTTTGGATTTAGTTCCCTTTTGTCAATCAAGACAAAAACTAGAAATCGCTTGGGTGCACAGCAGACTTGCGGATTGCTATCAGCAACAAAGTGCCACGCTTTGAAAAACTCGTAAGAAATAAACAGGAACAAAAGGGTCATAAAATTTAAATTGGCTTATGAACATTTGAACATTTCAAATTCAAAGAAATTTCATGCATGGATGAAAATTTACTTTTTGTATGCCATGTAGGGTTTATGCAACTTTTAGCTTGTTGTAATATTTTTTCTTTTCCAAACGTTTCATTTTTGTTTATATATATTAAAAACTAATTATAAAAAGTTGTTTTGGCCACCTTCACCTTTATTCTTAAATAAATAATTATTGTGAGGGGTGCGAGAACATATTAAAATTTGTTGGTTGGGAACAGATGAATTAGCGGGTTCGGCTATTTCAGCCACATCCATTGCTAACAGGTGCATAAAATCAAGTATACAGCCATGCAATCTCCATCGACAAACCTTGACGGTAAAATGGGTCATACTGAAGAGCTCAGTGACTTTCAACGTGGCATTGTCAAAGGATGACACCTTTCCAACAAGTCAGTTCGTCAAATTTCTGTCCTGCTAGAACTGCTCCGGTCAACTGTAAGTGCTGTTATTGTGAAAACGTTTAAAAGCAACAATAGCTCAGTCACGAAGCGGTAGGCCACACAAGCTCACAGAAAAGAACCGCCGAGTGCTGAAGCGCGTAAAAATCGTCTGTCCATAGTTGCAACGCTCACTACCGAGTTCCAAACTGCCTCTGGAAACAACGTTAGTACAAGAAATGTTCGTCCAGAGCTTCACAAAATGGGTTTCCATGGCCGAGCTGCTGCACACAAGCCTAAGATCACCATGCGAAATGCCAAACGTCGGCTCGAGTTGGACTCTAGAGAAGTGGAAACGCGTTCTCTGGAGTGGTGAATCACGCTTCACTATCTGACGGACGAATGTGGGTTTGGCAGATGCCAGGAGAACGCTACCTGCTTGAATGTGTAGCCCCACATGTAACGTTTTGTGGAGGAGGTATAATGGTCTGGGCTGTTTTTCATGGCTTTAGGCTAGGCTCTTTAGTTCCAGTGAAGGGAAATCTTAATGCTGCAGCATACAATGATATTTATGTGCTTTCAATTTTGTGGTAACAGTTTGGGGAAGGCCCTTTTTTGTTTGAGCATGACAATGCCCCCATGCACAAAACAAGGTCCATAAAGACATAGTTTGCCGAGGTTGATGTGAAGGAACTTGACTGGCCTGCACAGATCCCTGACCTCAATCCCATCGAACACCTTTGGGATGAATTGAAACTCCAATTGCGAGCCAGGCCTTCTCGCTCGACATCAGTGCTCGACCTTACTAATGTTCTTGTAGTTGAATAGGAGCGAATCGTCGCAGTCATGTTCCAAAAGAGTGGAGGCTTTTATAGCAGCAAAGGGGGAACCAACTCCATATTAATGCCCATAGCTTTGGAATGAGATGTTTAACAAGCACATATGGATGGGATGGTCTGGTGTCCACATACTTTTTGCTATGTAGTGAAAATACATATGTATCAAAACAAATTAATTCGTATTTGGATTTTCACACGATCTGAGTAGAAAGCTTGTATTTCAAAATTGTTGTTGTTTTATTAACGTAAAGCTAAAGAATGGGTTATCTATGATTTGTCTACCGTGATGAATCGAGTCCCAGATTTTAGCGTTGGCCCCTTAGTGGTACAGAGGTATGTCTGTGGAATTACAACGCAAGACACCGGGTTTCGATACCTGTGGTTGGTAGAACACAGATAGCCCATTGTGTAGCTTTGTGCTTAACTTCAAAGAAACAACCATATTTTAGCCTTGTAAGGTCTGAACTCACCGCTAATCCACCAGGGGGAGATTTTGCGAAATAAATTAATTTTGCCAATTTCAATTGTAGAAAATATCATCGTCCTCAAATTTAATAGAAAAAGATTACTTTCCTGTGGAGTATGTAAAACTTATCTAATATGTTGAGCTTTTAATACACAATGAATGTTTCTTATTGAATAATTACCAAGATATGTTATCTAGTTTTTAATTCAGTTTTACGACGATTCAGTGAAAACCTTTAGGCTATCATGCACAAAACAAAATAGCATACGACAGTTTGCGTTTCTGTGAAACGAATGAAATTTAGAGATATTTTAATATTGTTGTCGATAGAAATAAGTAATATGGGTTTGTTTTCGTTTCGTTGCTACGGAAACCAAGTGTCACAATAATAGAGGTGGCGGTATGACCTACTGATACATTAAAGAAAGATTCGGTTTTTCCACGTTCTTAGAAAATAGATAAATAAAAAAAATCTGGAATATTTTCCCTGAAATACTTAGAGGTAAATACTTATTGTTTGCTTATTTGATACTAATTTAATAACAAATTAAAATAATCGAAGCTCACAGAAAATGACCTTGTATGGGTTTGTTTTTTGTGCACTCTACTTTAAGAGTAGAAGTAGAAAACATCAGTTATTTGTTTGTATGCTTTAGATAACAGATACCTGCTATGTCCACCAACCAGAAGCGAATTTTAGACGTTAGTGTCTTTAGTCCGTAAGCTTACCGCTTTCCCACCGGGAAACTCTCTTTATGGAGAAAGTACAGTTATTAGAAAACTATTACATTATGTTATTAAGTGTATCTTACAAAGGCCATCAGTATCGAACGAATCACATATTTGGAGTCTTACTTATATACTTTGCCTTCTGTGTGTTCATTGAAACTTCATATATGTGTGTCTTATAGCACAGCCACATCAGACTATCTGCTGAGTCCACCGAGAGAATTCGAACCCGTGATTTTACCGTTGTAAATCGGTAAACTTACCGCTGTATTAGCGGGGGACTCAAAACTTCATTCTATGACGTTACATTTCACGTTTCAAAAAACACGATGAAAATATTTTTTCTAGGTTCTCAACTCAGATTGTCACCTGAGGTCTCCAAAAACACATTTTTCGCAGTTTAGAAGTTTGATATCATTTTAGTGGTTTAACGAAACTTATCTAAAAATGTATATAGTTTTGTAAAACTTGACGAAACATATTAAAACATTAATTCACTACGTTACGTACTATAATTTTACCTCCAACGG